>NC_064633.1:183528866-183831896 GCF_023864275.1 Schistocerca cancellata
GTACAGCCCTCTCGCAGTGTCCGGAGCAAGTATGGTGGGTCTGACACAACGGTGTCAATGTGTTCTTTTTTCCATTTCCAGGAGTGTGTGTGTATATATATATATATATATATATATATATATATATATATATATATATATATATATATATAAAGAAAGATGATGAGACTTACCAAACAAAAGCGCTGGCAGGTCGATAGACACACAAACATACACACAAAAATCTAGCTTTCGCAACCAACGGTTGCCTCGTCAGGAAAGAGGGAAGGAGAAGGAAAGACAAAAGGATATGGATTTTAAGGGAGAGGGTAAGGAGTCATTCCAATCCCGGGAGCGGAAAGACTTACCTTAGGGGGAAAAAAGGCCGTTTCCAGTTCACAAACAGTTCCTTTCAGCTATTAAACAACCTTTTCGGCCAGTTTTAATATCTTTTGCTTTATTTCCATTTCCGTTTTTCTCACATCATCGATCATTTTTAGCCGCTTCCCACAGGTTTTTAACGTCATTATTTCTTCATCAGACAATTGTTAGCTTCATTTCCATAATCTGCCACCACCAAACCACCCTTTTACTACATCCTCACGTAGTTTTTTCGAAATTTTCCCGTATTTCTCCACCCTTTAACGTGTTTTGGCGGCAACACAACCACCTAACCTTTATGCACATCATTATCTACCTACACAAGTTCACCATAGGATCAACATAGCCCAGCTCTAACCAACCCTTTTTCGCCTTTTTTCACACCAGATCTCCATTTGATTTCTAGTTTTACCTTTATCTCTCCCCATATATTTTTATATTTATTTTCATTTTCATTTCAGCCTCGTGTTCCACTTTCCACCTTCTAGTACCATGTCACCCTCACAACACCTCCACAACGACCCCATTAAGTTTTATTTACATTCCCTCCGCAAACATGCCTTCGCCCTAGCCAGATTACACTCCCATATTTTATTTTCTCAGGCTTGTCTGACATTTGGCATCACCCCCAAAGGCCTCACTCTTAAAGTTCCCATCTCTGGCTGCAACCCTTCTTTCCATCAGTCCCTATACCAGTTCCAAACCGAACAATCCATTGCCCTCACCCACCTAATCCTTCACCTACACATCCACTCAGCCAATCAACACACCCATCAACTCCTGTCCCTAATAAAAGTCCTCAATCTTTCCTCTCCCACATCCACACCGGTTGTTCAGAGCATCCTCCTACAGGCCAACCGCAAATTAGAACAGCATGCCACCCTCCACCTTAAAAAACTATCCAATCTCCTGGTTTCCCACCTCCGGAAAGGCAACTCACTCACCCTTCACAACCATTCCAGCAAACCTCAACCTCCTCTCATTGCACACAAACCTAGTCTCTCCCATCTACTCAATCTCCCACTTCCAGCACCACTCCCTCCAAAACCTCAAAATTCCAATCAACACAATCTGGAACCACAACACCCCAACTCAGTAGTTAACCTCTCCTCCAAACCTCTCTCCCAATCCGAAACCTCTGTCCTATCCAAAGGCATCACCTTCAGCCCCACTCCCAGATTTAACCAAACAGCCCTTGTCAAAGATTTACTGTCCTACACCCGTACTCTCATCTGTCCTTTTTTCCCCCTAAGGTAAGTCTTTCCGCTCCCGGGATTTGAATGACTCCTTACCCTCTCCCTTAAAACCCATATCCTTTTGTCTTTCCTTCTCCTTCCCTCTTTCCTGACGAGGCAACCGTTGGTTGCGAAAGCTAGATTTTTGTGTGTATGTTTGTGTGTCTATCGACCTGCCAGCGCTTTTGTTTGGTAAGTCTCATCATCTTTCTTTTTAAATATATTTTTCCCACGTGGAATGTTTCCCTCTATTTTATATATATATATATATATATATATATATATATATATATATATATATATATATGATATGAAAAGAAAGATGATGAGACTTACCAAACAAAAGCGCTGGCAGGTCGATAGACACACAAACAAACACAAACATACACACAAAATCTAGCTTTCGCAACCAACGGTTTTTTTAAAGGCTTGCTTTCTTGCTGTACATCTTAATTTGAGATTGAGCAAATCAGCTATACATTTGTCTACACTGAAATTTAAAACACATTTGGGACATGTCTTCTGTTTCGTTGAAATTGTGCCGTGTTTCATTGATTATGCGTTAGATGTAGAGTGTGTACAAAAAACTTGGCCCCCTACCTGTGCAAATGGAATGGCAGTGGATAGCTGTAGAGGTGGAGGTCCACTTGTGAACGGACACTGAATGTAGGGAAAAGGCTGTTTGACAGCTGAGGTCTTCAAACAAATGTCTGTCTATCTTGCAGAACTTCAAGGTGCCGGTAGGAAGTCTTGAGCAGTCATATTAACTAATGATTGTAGACTTATAGTTTGATGAATAGAGACTTTCAAAATCAGTAGTCTGTCTCAATTGGTGTGTGTGTGTGTGTGTGTGTGTGTGTGTGTGTGTGAGAGAGAGAGAGAGAGAGAGAGAGAGAGAGAGAGAAGGGGCAGACATGCCCACTTCTCAGAACAAGAATGTTTTCTGTACATGATTGAAGTTACTTTGCACATGCTCTACTTCAAAATCTGTGTTCCCTGTGATATTAAATGTATAATAATGTTTTTCAGATGGTGAAGGGAGTGAGGCGACTCTGCCTTTAAGTTCAATTCTGTAATGATGGAGACTTGAAAGAATGAAATATATTTATAATATTGAAAACTAAATGTGTTTTTTTTTTTTCAGCATTGAAAAGACAATGGAAAAAATAAATGATGCTTGCAAATTTACTTCTCGGCTCTTGGAGCATGGAAATATTGTAGAAATTCTGTCGCTAAAGAAGCTTGTTGGAGCTCAGTTGCTTTATTTAATCAATAACACGCCAAAACCAGATGTAACCACCACAATTGAGTTCAACACAGATATTAATAAATTTGAAGATGCTATCAAGGTGAGTTGATCTGTGTTTTTATATTAGGTTTATGCATTAGTTCATAGTGTTTTTGTTGTGCATGTTGGTATTTTGGTTGCTATAGTATTATTTATCATTTTTTTTTTTTTTTTGTTAACTTTCGCCATCTGAGTTTACATATTGCTGTTCTGTTATTTGGAGATAGTGAGGGGGAGCTGTGGATGTCAAAAATAGGAGTGCCAAGTGGAGAAACCTAAACCTTTTGACATAATCATCTTTTTGAATTCAGTAGAAGGGTGACAGCAGCAGCCGCAGCCAAAAACATCCGTGCCATGTGTGGGGATAATGCATTCGGACAGAGCACGGCAATAAAATGGTTTTTTAATTTTTAGAAGGAGTGTTTGGACAAAAGTGACTCAGGAAGACCTCAGAGCTTTGAAGAAGATCCACAGTGATCCATGGCACTGTACTTGAGAACTGGCAGATGTGATGCACTGGGATCATTCTACTATCATGCAATGTTTGCAAGCAATGGGGAAGGTTCGAAAGTTATATGTATGGGTACTGCATCCTCTAAGCCAAAAATCACAAAAATCAGCGACTGGCCGAATGCTTGCTTGTCGTCAACTGACTCGTTAATTGATGGCCAGAAATGTTGTCTTTATTCTAACATGAGGAAAAGAAAGGTATGGTTGAGCCCAAACAAAGCAGGAATTTCTAGTACAAAGGCCTGCGTGCATCCACATAATACGAGGTTATATATCTGGTTGAACAGTAAAGGTGGTGTATATCACAAGTTATTCCCCGAGGTGCAACTAATGCTGACATTTTTTGTTAGCAACTTTGATGTCTTGGAGACTCGGTCCAAGAATGATGACCAAGAAGACTGCGTGAAGTGCTGCTACTCCATGAGAACACCTGTCTGCATTCTGCTAGACTGACATAAAGCCCCATACAAGAGTTGGGTGGGGAAGACATTCCGCACTCACCCTGTTCACCTGATCTTGTGCCCTCAAATTTTCATATTTTCCTCTTTGTACAAGCAACCTTCAAGGAACCTGCCTTCTGAATGAAAATGTGCTCCAAATATTGCTCGATGATTTCTTCACCTCAAAACGATGTTATTTCTACAGTTGCAAAATCGAAAAGTTACCCCAGCACTGGCAGACTGTTGTAAACAATGGAGACAGTATTATTGATGACTAAAGTCTGTTATGTGTATCTGTTGAGTTTATTAAACTTGCGCAAAAATACTACGAACTTATGCACCATCCCAATAGTATTGGGCACAATTTTCTGCGAACCGGTTGAAGTTCAGATATTGTTGGTTTCTACCCAATACAGGGTGGCATTTTTATTTCTCTCATTTCATCAAAAGGTATATTAGGGATTTACATGTTGAAGTTTCAAATTTTTGGATGCTATTTTGGTTGTATGTCAGAGTATAGTTTGCTTTCTTGGTGCTTGTGGCAGGCAATCTCATTTTCTCGAGTTGCCACATCACATGCAGAATTCTGTTAGAGCTGGAAAGAGGATGTACAGAAAACAAGATTATTTGACTGTCAAGAAATATCATTCAATTTTAAAAGTTTACTATGTGAAACTACTAAGTTTTGAATTTTTTTTTCTTTCTTTCTAAAAATATGATTGCTTAGAGAAAATGAAACTAGAAATGGTAGGATTACAGAGATTGCATTCTTATTTCATGTTCTCTGATAGGTACTCTGTGTTTAAAGAGAAGCCCCACAACAACTCACAGTCCTGTGCTAGAGACAGAATCATTTTATCTTATGGGTTAAAAATATGGGTTAAAAATTTTTCACACAGCTGCTCCAGAAATAGTCAGTGTTTCTGTGCGATAGGTTCACAGTGCATCGGTTATCCATGGCTATGTTAAAAGTTTGTGGCTTTATCATATTAAGCCATCAGCTAGAGAACCTCAGTCAATTTCTAAACATATTAAAAGAAATGTTTTCAGTTGTTATTTACTCATATCAGAAGTAGTTTAAATTAGACTGTGACACCTTGCAGCTTTTATCAACAGTTAAATCATCTGAGTACGTTGCAAACAAAATTTTTAATATGTTCTTTACACTCATTATTGAAAGTAAAGCAATACTGCTGTATCAGTGTTTTTAACTACATTGAGTCCCTAGAGTATACCAAGAAAACAAGCTATGTAGGTAGTAATTATCAAAATTTTTAGTGTTGTGGCAGGTTACCAGTGCTGCATTGAAAATCCATGCTTCGTAAACCATTCCATCTAACTTTTTAAAATCGAAAGTCAGGAATTGTGTATAAATGTGGAATTGTGTATAAATGTAACTAATGGAACAGTTAACTGAAATTCTCAGCAGTCTAGTTTCACATCATATGTTAACAAAAAATAATGTGAATTTAGCATTTAATAGACAACATCGGTGCAAGTTTCTTTTGTTGCGTCAATGGTGTATTTCTTGATGTGCAGAGTGACTGCAGTCGCCCTTTGTGCAACACATGAATCCTCCAACCCATTGCCAGAATGAATAGTAACTGAAATATAATGATCAGAGCTTTTCACGCAGCTATGCCTTTGAATACATTGTGAAGGGTTCTAAAGTAAAAACCTGCATTCCGAAAAACAAAGAGAAATGATTTTAAATAATGTTGCAGAGAAAAAAGTCGTGAAATAATATAGAGGAAGAATTTTTAATTCTCATTAAAATTATTATCCCTACCTGAGAGAATAATCTGTAGTAGTGTAGCCAAACACCAGAATGAAAAAACCAAACAATAGTTTGGCATGTTTATGTCATTGTTCTGTATCTCTCAAGATCAGTATTAGACAACAAATTTTTGTGGCAACATGTTTTCAAGAGACATCATTGTATGTAGTATTAATAGACTAGATTTGTAGTGGTACAGGCATTTTTCATCCTGTTCCCATGGTTTGCTTGAAGCAAGGCGTATAGTAAAATCAGAAAAGTACCAGTTTCTATTGTAGTCAGTAAAAAGAAAGAGAAGAAAAAGAAGAAGAAGAAGAAGACTGAGTATTCATTGCTTATCAGTGAAACATGTCTATTAAAAAAGTCTTTATTAGTTTTAAAAAATAATAATAATTCCACTCTTGCTTTTGTGTGAATAAGGAACTAAGAAACCACATCACAGTTTAAATCTGATGTGCAGGTTACTTTCACAATTGAACAATCTAAAAAACACACCTGGCTGCCAGAGAACAACTCCCACATTTAGTGAGCACCTTGGAGGCATCTGTGTAAAAACCCTACCAACTCAAATCAGTACTGTGCCTTCCGTCATTTACCAACTCCACAACTTATTGATCTCCAAGAATAATTTGAATCCCCACTGAGTCTTTGACTTCTTAAAGGCTTGGAAATGCTGGTAGGGCTTTTAAGATTCACTTTTAGTTCCCTGATCTTCAGAAGTAAAACCAGACTCTGGGAATTTTTGGTGATAAGTTTTAGCCTATGAGCATTAATTTTGTGATTGGAATTCAAGGCAAATGAAAATATGCCTACTGAAATATCAAATAATGCCAGTATTATTACAGTTGGACTTCCATACAAATTAAGTGCAGAATGCAGTCATTGTAAAACAGGGTTGTAAAATGATATTTCTATTTGAAGATGAATGGCTACATTTAGCCTAAGAATTATCTCGTATCTCAATTATCGCTCTGTGTATTGAACATTGACATGTTTTGTGACAAGTTATTTATTACATTTTAAATGAAAACAAAAATAATCAATTTTTGAAAATATAAGTAATTGGAAATTAAATGAAAATATGTTTAAGATTTTTTGACTTTACATCTGTAAAGACCGTTTCATGTGGAATGTATGGTCATCTGTAAGGACCGTTTCATGTGGGATGTATGGAAGGTACATTAGCATATTTGTTTTCTTTATAAACATTTATTATACATTCTTGTTTTTCTAACCTTTTATACATCCTGAAGGATTCCTGACTATGGATTTATTGGAACTAAAAGTACACCTAATCTAACCTAAATTTCTCCTATGTCGGGGAATTTTTCTAGAAGGAAGGGAAGTCTAATGTTTTAACTTCAGTCAATAAGGGTCTTCAATTTGGGTTTATATTTGATAGGAGAAGACAGAAAAGGGGGTGTTGGGGGTATGGACCTGTACCTGCTTGGACATGTCCATGTCCACTAATGCAGTGCTCCTACTGAACTTCATTTTACCCCATTCCAGCACTAGACATTTAACAGTGCATGTTCTGAAAACTGAGATATCAGGAGTGGTGTTTTCATTATTATTGATTGAGTTTATTCAGTTATTGTATGACGGTTGCCCAGAAAGTAATGCACCAATCTTTTTCCATTCCCTTCAGCCGAAAACATTGCTATGAATGCAAAATGTTACGTATGTGTTATTTGAAATTTCCTGAGTGAGTGTGCCAAGTTTCCATCACTTCTGACAGATAGCGTAGCTGCAGGACAGTTTCAAAATGGGGTCTGTAGGTGATGTGCGTTACAAGCAATGTTCCGTCATTGAATTTCTCATTGCAGAGAAAGAAACTGTGGGGAATATTGGCCGGCTGGTGTGGCCGTGCGGTTCTAGGCGCTTCAGTCTGGAACCGCGTGACCGCTATGGTTGCAGGTTCGAATTCAGCGTGTGATGTCCTTAAGTTAGTTAGGTTTAAGTAGTTCTAAGTTCTAGGGGACTGATGACTACAGATGTTACATCCCATAGTGCTCAGAGCCATTTGAACCATTTTTGGGGAATATTCACAAACACTTTTGCAAACTCTATGGAGCATCAGCTGTCTACAGAAGTACAGTTAGTCGCTGGACACGGAGGGTGAGGTCATCAAAGGTGGTTTGGTGGAGATCAACAATTTGCAGCGGTCGAGGTGACCATCCACAGCTGTCACATATGACACACCTGACCTAGCCCCCTCATACTTGCACTTGTTTGGACCATTGAAGGATGCCATTCGTAGACGTCAGTTTGGGGAAGATGAGGTTAAAGCACTGGCTCCACCACCAGGACAAGGATTGGTGTCGGCAGGGTATACTCACCCTTGTTTTGCATTGGAGGAAGGCCATAGAACGGGATGGAGATTATGTGGAAAATAGGGTGTTCAGATAAAACACCATTCTTTTCTTTCATGTATGTAATTCTCATTATGTTCAATAAAGAATTGTTGAAGAAAAAAATACAGTGCATTACTTTCTGTACAACCGTCGTATTTGCTTGATAATGTTTCTAACGATTCGACATTAACACTGACAAATATGGAATTCTTTTCAGGCTACTTTCGGAACATTTACTACAGAGGTTGTAGCCACATCAAAGGAACTATCGCCGCCAGCGACCTTGCCAGCACCAGTGCCATTGACTCTAAATAATGTGATGGCAGCAGCAGGAATGGGCTTGGTGACAGGTTGCCCGACAACAGTTACCACTACAAGTAGCCCTGTTTCAATTCATTCATCATTTGATGGTGAATTGGCAACTAACTTCACAATGGCCACAAATGTTCTCAACCAAGATGTTGCCCCAGTTGTGCCTCCAAGTACATTACATGGATTTACAAGTATTCAGGAATACAATCTGCAACAGTTAGCAAGCCTTGCAGAGAAGGAGGTTTGTATAATTAATTATGGTCTCAAATTTTGTGGTCTGTGTATGTAAATTGCAAACTGTGTTAACATCTGTGTGTTGCCAGTTTCCGTGTGCTTGAATTTTCTTGGAAAGCAATTTGTGGCAATTGCCCTACTGCTCTGTTAAACAGTTCTGTTTGAAGGGCATTTAGAGGAGTGAGTGAGTGAGGTGGGGGGGGGGGGGGGATATATGCGGGATATTATATTACCGTGTGATTCCTTTCTATATACTTAAGTGGTGGTGGCAAGTGTCTGAAAGTGTTTGTCTGGAGTGTAACCATGTATGGAATTAAAACATGGATGCTAAATGGTTTAGACAATAAGATAATAGAAGCTTTTGAAATGTCGTGCTATGGAAGAATGTTGAAGATGAAGTGGGTAGATAATGTAGCTAATGAGGAGGTATTGAATAAAATTGGGGAGACAAGAAATTTGTGGCACAACTTGACTAAAAGAAGGTATTGGTTGCATTCTGAGACATCAAAGGACACCAGTTTAATACTGGAAGGAAGTGTGGTGGGTAAAATTCGTAGAGGGAGACAAAGTTGAATACAGTAAACAGATTCAGAAGGATGTGTAGGTTGCAGTAGTTATTCGGAGATGAAGAGGCTTGTACAGGGTAGAGTAGCATGAAGAGGAAAACAATCTTCGGACTGAAGACTACCCCTACCACCACCACCACCACCACCACCACGATTACTTTCACAACAAATTTGCATGTATTAAGTCTTCTCAGCAAAATAATAGTATGATTTTACAGTTTTAAACACTGCTGTGAGCCAGCAACAGTACAACAAAAAAATTTGTAGTACACAGCCAACTGTTTGGCTGTATTTACGAATCGCATACATGAGTTTTAGTAAAGAAAGGCCATTAAACATTTTGTTTTTGTCGTAACTGTTAGCAGGGTATTCTCTACTCTTGGGGGGGGGGGGGGCCTCTAAAAGTGCTTCTTGTTTTTAGTTAACATACACTGAGAAAAGAAAGTACTATTAAGATGGTCTAATGTGAAGGCGACTTACGAAACATGTACATTGTTTCACAACAAGACAGAGTCTGCAACCAAGAGGAATTTCACAAATATTGACTTTGGTCACACAAATCTATTATCATCAGTTTTCCTTTATATGTGCTTCTGAACTGAAGAGTACTTGCCACATTCTTTTAGTAATGCAGTGTGAAAACAGGGCTAGTTCCACTCAAATTTTTCAGCTTACTCTTTCAGTACTAAAAGTTTTTTTGATTACTATAAACAAAAGGAGGCTCTTTCTTTAATTCAAAGGTTAATTCGAGCAAGGCTTCCCGGTTTTGTCATTGTTAGATCAATGGCTACATTGACTGGTTCAGTAAACAACGTATACAATTTCAGTATATGTCACTTTCCACATAATTGTCATGTGATTATTAATCATTGACCAGCATTCATTTATTTCTAAAGGAGTGTTTAATGCTCAAGAATTATGACTTTTTTGAGAACAAAAATCTCCTCTCTAAAAATTCACATGAATTCTGCAGACATATATCTTGTGAAACTCTACTCACTTTGTTCCTCTGAGATCCATAGCATTGTAGGCATTGGCGTTCAGGGTGGTGCTGTTTTCCCACACTCCTGTTTAATGTAAAATAATGAGCTTATTGAGTATCAGACCGGATTGGTGATTGGATGAAAGACTTCTTTTCATATAGAACTCAACATGTCACTCATAATGGAAGAAAATTATCAGATGTAAAGGTAATTTCCTATGTACCTCAAGGAAGTGTGATAAGACCATTATTGTTTACATGTATGTAAATGATTTAGTTGAAAGTGCTGGATGCGCTTTAAAATTGTTCGCAGATCAAGAGTTTGTACATAAGAATGTAGCGATGCCGGAAGGCAGTATCAGTTTGCAGAATAACCTGCAGAGGTTTGATGAATGATTGTAGGCCCTGACCGTTGATCATGACTGTAAATAAATGTAACATATTGAAACGTACATGGGAAAAGAAAGTCACCAGTGTAGAACTACACTGTTACTGGGGAAACTGCTGGAAACACTATCAAATGTAAAATATCTAGGAGTAATTATTCAGAGCAACCTTAAGTGGAATAAATTAACACCTCCTGATAGCATCTGAATAATTTACATTCTAGCGTGGTCACCAGTAGTCACCTACACCCCGTACAATCATGTTCTATTTGACGATGTAGATTATATTGATGTTTTACCGTACGTGGTAAGTGTCACTTGTGTGTGTTTATTTATTAGTATCCTATTTATTTATTATGAGTTCTTCCCATTTTGTGAGTTACAGAAATAATCTGCAGAGAACTGAGAGATGGTTCAGTAGACAATCTTTACAATTTCAGTACATGGCACGTACCATGTAATTATCACGTGATTATTAATCATTGTTCTTCATTCATTTATTTTGCCTCAGGGCAGATCTGTTCATGGCAGCTAACCAAAACATGTAATCGGTATTAGAAATAATAGTGTGTGGTCAGGACTGAAAAATTTACATGTTTGCTCTAGTGGAATAACAGGAAAAGAAGCGGCCAGATTGAGATTCATAGGAAGAATCTTACGCAAATGTAACTCATTCACAAATGAAGTGACTTCTGAAGTGCTTGTTCAACCATTTCTTGAATATTGTTCATAAATATGGGGTCCTTACCAGGTAGTAATGATAGAAAAGGTAGAGAAGATCAAATGAAGACTGGTGTGTTTCATCACTGGATTATCTAGTCGGAGTGAGAGCATTACCGAGATGCTCAACAAACTCCATTGACAAACATTAAAAGAGGCATTGTGCATAGCAGAGGTTTACTATTGAAATTTCAAGAGAGTGCTTTCAGGATGAGTTGACAACATATTACGTCCTCCCACATACATCTCATGTAATGGCCACAATGGGAAAATTCAAAAAATTAGAACCAATACAGAGGCTTACCAACGATCATACTTTCCATGTACCATTTGCGTGTGAAATGGGGCAGGGGGGAATCGGTCAGTGGTACCAGAAGTATCCTCCACAACACACCATTAGGTGGCCTGTGGGGTATGATGTAGATGTAGATGATATTGACGTAAAGGAATTAGAAGACTGTGATATCTAAAGCAGAGGATGATACAACTGCATCCTGTTCTTTGTTCTGTAGGCAGCTGTGGCAATACTATTAACATACAAACTCTTGCAATTCGTATCCACATACATTAAAATTTTGTAGATCAGTTTAATCTATTCGTTAGCTGGAACTTTGATGGACATACATATTCCCTGCCTGCATTATCCTCTAATGAAGTCTGACCTTGTAATTCACATTCTATTGACTATGAACTTAGAGGCTGCATTTTAATACAATTTAGCGTGTCATAATGTGATACATTCACTTCGTTACAGATTTCTATTGTAATTAGTGAAATAAATTGTTAATTTGGTCCTCAATGTAATAAACTTTACTTTGTGTACTTACAAATATATTGAAGAGAAATATTGGAAGATTCACTTATTTTATGTTATAAGTGAAACACAAAACAGGAGTCAGAACATACAGTGGAAGTCCAAACGATGGAATGTCCTTGAATAGGCTTTATGTAACTTAGTTAAAGCTTCTGGTAATAGCGTAAGTGGCAGCTGTTAATGCAAGTGAAACAGTGAATGACTTGGACATAAGGCAGCTACCTGTACAGTGGAAATAGATCATATCTGTATTTGTATGGGAAAACCCTCTTCAGGCCGTACAGATATCGGCAATGCAGCTATCCTTTCTTCCTACACACTGTGTTCTAGCTAGCAAAGTGGCATTTTGTCCTGATTGAGTAATAGCAGTGGCTTGTAACAATTGAGTCTAGTGATCTTGTGTAATCCAAATAGAGGAAAGTAATAACATTGACACAGTCCGTAAAGTGCTAACCGCAAAATAATTATTATTGTAGATACCGACATACATAGCTGTGGAAATCTGCATCAGTATGGGCTTTTATATGAAAAACATGTATTTCTGCAGGTATGAGGGTATGTTGAATGTATGTAGGATGTGCTATCTACAGTGTCATTGTCTATAGAATGTTCAGTCATAAATGATTTGTGCAAAACGTTTCTTCTCTCTTGAACATTTACTGGTAAATGGTAGATGGTCTATGTAGGAAGACTTTCGTGTACTATTCTTTTTAAAATTTTGTATTGATGTCATAGTATTATTTCATAACAGGATGTAGCAAGTGATAAAGTTTCAGTTGCTTTCCTTGCACTCCTCAAATTAAATTTGAAGTTATGATTAAGAAGTCTGGGTAGGAGGAGGAACAGGAAGAGGAAGAGGACAGCAGATGTTATGTGTGGTTGATCTATGATTGGTTTGAGTCCTGTTAAATTAAAAATTGACACAACAGTGAAGATGTGAAGAGAGAAAACTCTGATTTAGACCGAGCAATGTGATGCAGTGGAGTCTCATTTGGGAGGAATGAGATTAAAAGTTGAGCTATTACACAGCTATAGCCTTTTGGTTTCTTACATGCCGTTTGTTGCTCATTGAAGTACTATTGGGTTCAAAGTGGCTGCAAAGTAATTTATAGTAGCTTTACTTCATGAAACACACATTTTAAGCCAAGATCTTGTTTTAGAATTGGAATTTGCATGCCTGTTCAAGATGATGATCACTATGTGTGTGTATGGCTGTGCATGCTTGGAATTGCATTTCACTTTATTCCAAAAGAAGAATTAGGATTTTTGTAATAGATCTTAGCATAACTCTGGTTTATTTGAAATATTTTAATTACACTAATGTTCATAAATTCACCTGTTGAGTGTACTGTGGGGGTTTGGTAAGATTATCCATTGTAATACTACAGTTTTGTGAAGAGCTGCTGTACTATACTATTCCACCACTATATGTCCACCCTTTCACATATTCTCATCCAGAAGTTTCATTGCACTTCACCAAAGTTTGTGCTATTGTCTCTTAAGGCATAATGACATGGTTTTACTTACAAGAAAATTTTCCTTGATGAAGGAGAAAGGAGTATGATATAATTCCCTGCATTTGATGGTAAGAGACTAACTGTAATGAGATTTGAATGTTGAGATTTGTCAGTGTTTGAAGACAAGGAGGAGGTGGGTTTGTGTATGTATGTTAAGGTTCAACCTATCATTGACAACAAGGTCATTAAGAGACAGAACAGAAGCTCAGATTTTGGAAGAAAATTGTTCGTGCTCATTTCAAAGGAACCATCCTATTATTCACACGAAGAATATTATGGAAACAACAGAAAATGTAAATCTGGGTGGCTGGAAGGGAATTGTAGCTGCTTTCCTCCTGAGTACAATGCCTTGCCACTAAGCTACTTTGCTCAGTTCAGTGATTGGGTTGTGAAATGTGTTTCCAAAATGTGAGAAAGACAAAACCACCATTTGACATACTTTTGCTTGTGTGGTATTATAGTTAGAAACTACACAGTGTTTACAGTTTAGGTATCTTCTCTTTCTTGGAGTTATGCATTGCAATATCGACATGTGCATTTTTGTTAAATAGGAAGGCTGTGCATGAAATCATATTTGACTGTTCTGTTTTGTTGGTCTATCAAACTGTTTGTATTAAAGAAGATGCTAATTTTTCAGGTTGCAGTCGGTGCCTCTGCAGTAAATGTAACTAGTACTCATCCGCCTGCTAGCTCAAATCCGAGCCCTACTCCATCATTCACATTAGCAGATCTGTTCTCTGGTGATTTCAGTTCAACAAACAATGCAATCAATAATCTTCAAGCGCTTGCAAAGTTGGGGAGTGTCACACTCAACAACCAAGGTAAGTTTTCTCAAGTGTCCATGTTCAGTAAATTTGAAGTGGAAATAACCAGAGGGATGTTACAGAACTGTTCGGAGGTGTAGCTACTACTCCACTTCCACAAATTACATTGCATAGTTACAGGCAAAGCTTGTTTTTATCCCTGTGTTTTTCTCCTCATCAATTGAAAGAAATGCACGCTTCATTTCATCATCATATCTCATCAATGCAACTATCTTAGGCAATAAATTTGCAACAAAAGGCATTAATTATCCAAGGTACAGCAATACATCTCCGTAGAACTAACATTAGCAATAGGCTCCATGACACTAGTTAAACAAGCTGAGCTACCCCCCCCCCCCCCCCCCCCCCCCCCTTACTTGCCATGAGCCCGCCGGTTGCTCACTGCTTGGATGCGCATATGAGTGAGCAAACTTGCACAAGCAGATCAGTGAACAGGCTAGACTTAGAGAATGTGGAAGGTAAGTGGCTAGGTTGATGTTAAATCTAGCCGGGATTAATGGAGTGTGCTGGCAGGAAGAACAGTATCTTTCTCAGGTGAATACTTGATTTTAAACTCTAAATCAAATAGCGATACTGCAGGAGAGCGTCCAATGATGATCAAGAAAATTTTAATGTGGGCGATCTACAAAAAAAGTAGTGAAGAGATACTCATAGCCAAAATATGCATTAAGTCACAACCTATCAAACTAGTAAAATTTTGTATGCCTGCTCACAAGATGGAAAAACATATTTGATGAAATAATAATTCTGATAGTGTTATATGATGGAAATAAGTTATTCAGTACAATCAAACAATGGCAAATCCAAGATGGAATAACAGCAATATGGAAAGGGTGGATTACTACTCACCACATAGGGGAGGCATTGAGTCACAGAAGACACGATGATGAAGACTAACTTTCTCTCTTTCTTTCTTGCACATGTGTTTTAGTTCTGAAATATATTATCTTTACTACATGGTGAGTAGTTACTTTTATTCCTTCTATTATTTGAATTCCACCTAGGATTTCCATTATGTTTGTGTACTGTCTTATTTATTATATTGAGACTTTTAAAAATGTGTACAGAGCATTTAATTAAAGTTTGTTCTTCAGTGGTATCAAAACACCAAATGAGGTGAAGTGATAGCATGCATATTAGTGTAACTCCCTCTCTTGTTAATATGCAGTATGCAGAAGGTATTTTGTTTGTTGCGACATGCTCTGTACTTCTGTTGAGCTATGTCACTGTTGACTACTGCATAAATAAATTAGTCCAAGTGAAGTAACTCTTATTTATTATAACTCTCAAAGTGCCTTGACATGAACACTGGTACACAATATTCCATACAGACACGAGATTAGTCGTGACAAGTTATCACTTCCATTAGTAATGTCCTCCTAAGACTAAGTTCACGTAGGCACTGCATCATTAGTGCTGTAGTGTCTGTCTATTGTCCACTACACTCCCAGGTAACTTCATAATTGCGATGGTAGTCTTGTTGACTGTAGAATGAGACACTCGAAATTTAGCTGTGTTATAACTTGACGTAGGTGGCAGTATGGGAGCTGCGTGATTGGCTGTGTTGTCTGTGATAGCGAGTTCATTGCCTCTGGCTCTCCTGGCTGAATGGTTTCATCATTGTCCTTTGTTAATGTCTGTGGGAGATGTGACAAAGAAGTTCCTTTGTCGATGGCGACCTCTGTTGATCAGTTGCCGTGACTTGTTTTGTGACATGGGAAGGAATGTATGCAGTAGGAGGTGCCAGAGAATTCAACATCCCCTCCCCATTCAAGAGAGAGGAGGTGAAGCCTCTATGTCAGCCATTAGGGTTGTGGACGATGTCCATCTGCATCTTGGGCCTCTTTGTTGTCACTGATGAGGTCTGTGTCTGTTAACTCAGGAACTAGCAGGGTGTCTTGAGATGGTAAATTGTGTGCCATTATCTGTCACGATGGTGAGGGGAAGTACTTCCACTGTGAAAATATGGTTAGGTGCTCTGACAGTTTGGGACATCACTGTACTGTGCATTTATCAACATAAGAATAACTTGTGGAAGTTTCTACCAGAATGAGCCAATAACTTTTGGGAGGCTTGTACCAGAATGAGCGAATTAGTCCCAAGAAAGGGACAGCACATCATCCATCTACATCTACGTGATTACTCTGCTTTCACAATTAAGTACCTGGCAGAGGGTTCAATGAACCACCTTCAAGCTGTCTCTCTACTGTTCCACTCTTGAACAGAGCGCTGGGAGAAATGAGCACTTAAATTTTTCTGTGCGTGCCCTAATTTCTCTTATTTTATCATGATGATCATATTTCCCTATGTAGGTGGGTGCCAACAGAATGTTTTCACAATTGGAGGTGAATACTGGTGATTGAAATTTCATTAGAAGATTCTGTCGCAACGAAGAACGCCTTTGGTTTAATGATAGCCACTCCAATTCACGTATCATGTCTGTGACACCATCTCCCCTATTTTGCGATAGTACAATCGAGCTACCCTTCTTTGAACTTTTTCGATGTCATCCGTCAGTTCCACCTGCTGCAGATCCCATACTGCACAGCAATACTCCAGAATAGGGCAGACAAGTGTAGTGTAAGCAGTCTCTTTAGTAGATCTGTTGCACCTCTAAGTGTTCTGCCAATGAATCACAATCTTTGGTTTGCTCTACCCACAACATTACCTACGTGATCATTCCAATTTAGCTTATTTGTAATTGTAATCCGTAAGAATTAGTTGAATTTACAGCCTTCAGATTTGTGTGACTTACCGCGTAATCGAAATTTAGTAGATTTCTTTTAGTACTCAGGTGAATAACTCGCACTTTTCTTTATTCAGGGTCAGTTGCCACTTTTTGCACCATACAGATATCTTATCTAAATCATTTTGCAATTTGTTTGGATCATCTGATGACTTTACAAGATGATAAATGACAGCATCATCTACAAATAATCTAAGAGGGCTACTCAGATTGTCTCCTGTGTTGTTAATATAAATCAGGAACAATATGGGGCCTATAACACTTCCTTGGGGAACGCCGGATATTACTTCTGTTTTACTCGATGACTTTCCATTTATTACTACGAACTGTGATCCTTCTGACAGGAAATCATGAATCTAGTCTCACAACTGAGGTGATATTCCATAGGCATATGGTTTGGTTAGAAGATACTTGAAAGGAATGATGTCAAAAGCCTTCTGGAAATCTAAAAATATGGAATCAATTTGACATCTCCTGTCGATAGCACTCATTACTTCATGAGTATAAAAGCTAGTTGTGTTTCGCAAGAATGATATTTTCTAATTCTGTGCTGACTATGTGTCAATAAATCATTTTCTACAAGGTACTTCATAATGTTCGAATACAGTATATGTTCCAAAACCTTACTGCAAATCGACATTAGTGTTATGGGCCTGTAATTCAGTGGATTACTTCTACTTCCCTCTTTCGATATTGGTATGACTTGAGCAATTTTCCAGTCTTTAGGTACGTTGTATGTAATTGCTAAATATGGAGCTATTGTATCAGCATACTCTGAGAGAACCTGACTGGTGTGCAATCTGTATCGGATTTATGAAGTGATTTAATCTGCTTTGCTACACCAAGGATATCTACTTATGTGGTTCTCATCTTGGCAGTTGTTCTTGATTGGAATTCAGGAATATTTACTTTGTCTTGTTTAGTGAAGGAGTTTCGGAAGACCGTGTTTAATAACTCTGCTTTAGTGGCACTGTTGTAAGTGACTTCACCATTGTTATCGCACAGAATCTCTTTGGGTTTTCTGCCAAATTCCGAGACAGACGTTCATAGCGGAAATTACTAAAAGCATCTCACATTGAAGCATGGGCTGTATTTGGAACTTCTGCAAACTTTCCCAATCTTGAGGATTTTGCGTTCTTTTAAAATTTGGCATGCTTTTTTTTGTGGCGGTCTTCGTAGCAACGAGCACCGCCACACTTTTAGTAGCGGGCCGACCGGTCCGCTGGAACAGTGTACAAAGAAATGAAAACACAAACACTCGGATTGAATGAAAGTCGGTACTTATCTTTATTACGTAGATACAGAAACACAGTGGTGAACATTGTCTCTACAGCAATCGGTCTGGTTCGAGTCGGGCAGCTAGGTCAGCGTCGGCTGACGACAAATAACAACTCGGCTGCGATGTACCCCCACTGACTAACAAGTACACTCTGCGGTGGCGAGTCTGCAACACAGCGGCCGAATCCAGAACTGAACTAGCGCTCGCGACGGCAGTGCTTAAGAAGCCAGTCGTGGCGCGCGCAGACTTGCGGCGATTTCCTTAATCGCTGGCGCTGCTTGTGCGGACGGCGTCCGGACTGATGCTGCCAACCTTTTGGCAGCGGGCTCGGTTGGCCGGACTGGCTAGGATATAACACTCCTCCCCCCCAAATCGCCGCACCGTCGTTGAATAATGACGTGGCGAGCGTCGACGGCGGGGGAGGGGTCTGGCCGCAGGCGTAGCAGAAGAGACCGGGGCGGAGACTGTTGCCGGCGGCAGTCCCCGGTCCGCACCCCAGCATTGGCTGCGCGGGGCCTCGGGAAACACCGACGGAAAACCGAGGTCAGGGTGCACGCCTGGGACCACGGGCGCAGCTTCTGGTACTGGATGCGACGGGGCGTCGGGACCCACGAAGAGAGGCAGCGTCTCCTGACGCTGCGTCGACGGCTGCTTAGTGGGCGCCGGACAAGGCGCTGCGGTGTCATACTCCTTGGGGGTGCCCAAGGAAAGCGGCTGCCGGACAGGCTGCACAGCCACCCCTTGGGATGGCGGCCCGACTGAGGGGTCGACGTCCATCTGCTCCGAAGGCGGTGGCGACTGAAGAGGGACCGCAGGCGCCGGAGCGACCACCTGGGGCGCTCCCGGATGAAGCTGCGCGGGAGGCATCAACGGGACGGGCTGTCGGCGTAGTAGCGGCGACGGCTGCTGCTGCTGCCCTGGGGGCGGCAGCGAAGTCGGAAGGCGCGGCTGGAACCCGCCACGGTCCAAATCTGTGGACAAAGAACGAGCGGCAGAATCCGGGTGGCCAGCGCGGCGCAACTGGTTCAGATGCCTCCTGTGCACCCCAGTTGTACCTTGAACAGTATGAAAACCGCGACCCTGGACACTTATCACGGTGCCTCGTTCCCAACGACGGCGACCGTGATAAACTCTGAAAAAAACGGCGTCGTTGCGCTGAAAACGCGTGCGATGCTCAGAAGCGGCGGGTCGATCCGGGGGGTGCAACAACTGTAGTAGGGTGCGATGACGACGGCCGTGGAGAAGCTCCGCAGGCGAAGGGCCGTCGCGTGGCGTGGTCCGGTACGACGACAGGAACGTGATGAGGGCCTGCTGACGAGAGTGCGTAGCACGAAGGCGGTCCATATGATCCTTGAATGTGCGTACAAAACGTTCCGCTGCACCATTCGATTGAGGGTGGAACGGCGGAGTAAGAACATGGCGAATGCCATTGGCAGAACAAAAACTTTCAAATTCAGCAGAGGTAAATTGTGGACCATTGTCAGACACTAAAACTTCTGGAAGACCCTCAATACAAAAAATTGAAGTCAACGCCTTTATAGTTTGTGCAGACGTTGTAGACTGCATGGGCACAACAAACGGAAAATGACTAAATGCATCTATCACGATGAGCCAACGAGAATTCCAATATGGACCAGCGAAATCAATATGTACTCGCTGCCAGGGACCGGCAGGTCGTGCCCACTCAAAATAGCGTTGAGGCGGAGCAGCTTGGTGTTCGGCACACGTCGAACAATCTGTAGACATCTGCGTAATCTGCTTATCAATGCCGATCCACGTACAATGACGGCGGGGAAGCTGCTTGGTGTGGACCACTCCCCAATGACCTTGATGCAACAAGTCGAGGACCTTGGATTGGAGCACTTGGGGAACCACTACACGAAGCTGGTCATTCTCGGTGCGTAACAGCAAAACTCCGAGCGAAACAGACAACAGATGACGTTGCGGATAATAGCGACGAACCACAGGATCCGATATGTCCTTTGCCTTGGACGGCCAACCACGTTGAACAAAACGTAATAGTAAACTCAGATGAGGATCTGTAGCTGTCTCACGTGCCACCCGACGATAATCAATCGGAAAATCCCGGAGGGATTGATGCTCATCGGCATCAGTCTGATGGCAAGAGTCTTCAGAGGAATCGAAGACATCATCCGCAGCAATCGGCAATCTAGAAAGCGCGTCAGCGTTTGCATGCTGAGCTGTGGGGCAATACAGTATCTCATACTGGTATTGTGATAACAAAAGAGCCCAACGTTGTAGTCTCTGTGCTGTCCGCTGAGGAACTGGTTTAGACGGATGAAACAGGGACGTCAGGGGCTTGTGATCTGTTACTAAATAGAATGGTCTACCATAGAGGTAGTGATGGAATTTTGTGACACCGAACACAATAGCCAACGCTTCCTTGTCCAATTGGCTATAATTACACTGAGCTTTGTTTAGCAATTTAGATGCGAACGCAATAGGACGTTCGGTGTTACCGACGCGGTGAGACAACACAGCACCTAGGCCGAAGGAAGAGGCATCACAAGCTAACACTAGAGGCTTGTTTGGGTCGTAATGGACCAGACAACGATCATTCAATAAAGCCTCTTTAAGCTTCTGAAAGGCTGATTGGCAATCAGCTGACCACACAAACGGAACATTCTTACGGCGGAGACGATACAACGGTGCAGCAATCTGGGAAGCATTAGGTATAAACCTAATATAATATGTCAATTTGCCAAGAACTGCTTGCAATTCATGCAGATTGCGAGGGGCGGGCAAATCACGAATAGCTGCTAAATGTGACTGGGAGGGATGAATGCCTTGAGCATTAATAACATGTCCCAGATACTCCATCTCCGTAAGGAAAAATGAACATTTATCGATGTTGCAACGTAGGCCTGCCTGAGACAACACTGTAAACAAACACTCCAAATTACGTAAATGTTCAGCAGGCGTCCGACCGGACACAACAATATCGTCTAAATAGTTGCAACACGATGGCACATTAGCCAGAAGTTGTGACAAAAAACGCTGAAAAACAGCTGGAGCTGACGCACAACCAAAAGGCAAACGCAGAAAACGGAACAACCCCAACGACGTGTTGATGACAAAATACTGTTGTGATTGCTCGTCGAGGGGCAATTGCAAATATGCTTCACGGAGATCAATTTTGGAAAAGAAACGAGCTTCCCCTAACTTATCCATCAGCTCGTCTGGTCTAGGCAAAGGAAAAGAATCAATGACAGTCTGAGGATTAACTGTCGACTTAAAATCAGCACACAAACGTAACTTGCCAGACGGTTTCTTTATAATAACTAAGGGAGAAGCCCACTGGCTCGCTGAAACGGGTTGAATAACACCGTTGTTTTGCCAACGACGAAGTTCCTCTTCTACAGGTGCCCGGAGGGCGTGAGGCACTGGACGAGCACGAAAAAATCGAGGCTGAGCATTATCTTTTAACGTAATATGAGCTGCAAAGTTCGCAGCACAACCTAGTTCGTCTTTAAATATGTCACTGTATCGTTTACACAAATCGGTTATGCTGTCTTGAGGAACAACCACAGAATTAATTTGCAACACATTGTCTTGGATAGACAGGCCAAACAAGTCAAAACAGTCTAATCCGAAAATGTTTACACTGTCTGTAGCGCGGAGCACTGTGAATGAAACTGTTTTTGTATTGCCACGGAATGTGGCTGGCACGCTACATACACCTAACACAGGAATTTGTTCTCCACTATACGTAGCCAAAGAATGTTTTGCCGCTGAAAGTTTAGGGCGGCCGATAGCCGCATACGTAGCACTATTGATGAGAGTCACAGACGCACCAGTGTCTAATTGAAAATTGAAGGTCTTATCCTGGATGCGGAGCTTCACAAATAGTTTATTACACTGTCGCTGGATCGGTGCAGTGGAGGCGGAAGACACAAAATCAGCGCATTTAGCGCGCGTTCGCTGCTTACGACAACTCGTGGGTTGGGCGGGTGGAACAACAACTCCCGCTTCACTTGCAGTCTGTACATCACTTTTAACAGCGTGTGAATTACGCTGGGGTCGCATAGCAGAGGGCTGGGTGGGTGGCTTATTGCGAACAAGTTTATTACCCACACGAACCGTGGAAGAGTCTGTAAACGCGACCTTCTGGGCGGGCTGGCTTTGAATAACATGAATATCCATGGGCTGGGCAGCACTAGAATTGTTCTTGCGTTTACGCAAACAAACAGTCTGGATGTGTCCTTTCCTTTGACAAAAGTGACAAACCGCGTTTCGTAACGGGCAACGTTCTCGAGGATGAGCGAGAACACACTTAGGGCAAGACTTAACCCTATCATTTTGCACACGCGGCTGACGAATGTTTTTAACATGACGCGGCCGGCTAGTGTTTACAGTCTGACTCTGCCGGTGGGGCCGCGGGCGCGACATAACTTGCTTAGCACAGGCAATTTGAGAAATACATGGCTGATCTAACTCACACTCAGCATAGTCAAAAGTATCTTGGGCTTCAGTGATGTTCATCACCGTCTCTAATGACGGGTCAGGCAACTTTAAGATAGCAGCACGAATACGAGAATCTGCAATGTTTTGAGTAATAGCGTCTCGTAACATGACATCACTGTAGGAAGCTCCACACACACAATTAAATCGGCACTGACGGGTGAGGCCCCGTAAATCTGTTAACCACTGTTTATGAGATTGATGTGGCAGTTTCTTTAATCGGAAGAACTTGAATCTGGCTGCTGCCACATGAACTCGCGACTCGAAATACTCAGCAAGCTTGTTAACAACAACGTCATACTCTAAAGCTTCTGGCTTGGATTCCGGAAACAACTTACAAAGTAGTCTATAGACTTCCATGCCTGCAGTGGAAATTAAAGCTGCCGCTCAGTACCTGTGATTTTGTAGACTGTCATGTGCGCCTGCAACTGCGCGAAATATTCTTGCCATTCTTCTCGCGCTGCGTCAAAAGCACGGAACGGTGGTGCTGCCTGTGCTTGTTCCTTTTGTGATGGTGGATTAGCCGCTTGTTTGGCAATTGCTTCCACCAGACTTTGGATTTGCTGACTCTGTAACAAGATCAACTGTTGTAATTCGGCAGACATAGTGAACACAAATTAAACCAGCCCCCAAAAGTCTAGCTCTAGAAACAAGTTGAACCAGCCCTGCACACGAGTTCGAAACTCCTCGTCGCCAGTTTTTGTGGCGGTCTTCGTAGCAACGAGCACCGCCACACTTTTAGTAGCGGGCCGACCGGTCCGCTGGAACAGTGTACAAAGAAATGAAAACACAAACACTCTGATTGAATGAAAGTCGGTACTTATCTTTATTACGTAGATACAGAAACACAGTGGTGAACATTGTCTCTACAGCAATCGGTCTGGTTCGAGTCGGGCAGCTAGGTCAGCGTCGGCTGAAGACAAATAACAACTCGGCTGCGATGTACCCCCACTGACTAACAAGTACACTCTGCGGTGGCGAGTCTGCAACACAGCGGCCGAATCCAGAACTGAACTAGCGCTCGCGACGGCAGTGCTTAAGAAGCCAGTCGTGGCGCGCGCAGACTTGCGGCGATTTCCTTAATCGCTGGCGCTGCTTGTGCGGACGGCGTCCGGACTGATGCTGCCAACCTTTTGGCAGCGGGCTCGGTTGGCCGGACTGGCTAGGATATAACACTTTTTTCGTTGCTTCTGCAACAGCGATCTGACCAGTTTTGTGTACCATGGGGGATCAGTACCATCTCTTATTAATTTATGTGGTATATATCTCTCAATTGGTGTCAATACTATCTCTTGAAATAATTTCTATGCTTACGTTATCAGATCGGAAGTCTAGATGTACCAATTCCAAGACTCCATTTGCCTAGACCAGGGGAAATATGCTCTTGAGGACATTGCCTGGTACTTGCAGTGGTGTGTGCAGGCCTTTCGGTACGTGTGTTGTTGAGCCATATATTTGGCCTTTAAAATGCCAGTGTCAGTGGTGCAGTAGCTTGAGGACATCTGCTCTGAAAGCTGCTGCAACAACCACCCACAACTCGTCTCCCATGGAAGATGTTGACTCACTAGTAAAGTGATAGAACTGCTAGGATATTCCAAAAATGTGTGAACTTGGAGTGGGTCAAGGTTGTCCTTGACATAGGCCACAGAATTTGCAAGAAGTGTTTGACTCACGAGAGGACTGTGTTGTTCGTAACAGCATTGGCAATGACCCGGACATTGAGCAGAAGGCAGGTCAGAGCCTGGCTGGAGAAGGCGTTGACACTGGGACAAACATCAAGACATGCGTTAAATGAATCATTCCCTCCCACCAGCATGGTGTTTCTATGGTTGGATGATGTCCGGAACTTACCTCGTAATCATAGGTTGATGGAAAGGAGAATAAAAAGCATGACCAGGGGTTTATGGTCTGTCTGCAGTAGGAATTTTCTCCCATAGATGTCGTTATGGAATTTTTGATGAGAAAAGTGAAGGGCAGGGCTTCTCTGTCAACTTCAGAGTAGCTGCACAGAGCCGTGTCAGCATTTTGGACATGAACACTATTGGCTTATTTGCCATCCCTGTCCTGTGCGATAACACTGTCCCGATCTCCATGTCGCAAGGATCCACAACCACAATCAGAGGCTTGTGAGGGTTGTAGTACACCAAATGTTTGGAGTCCAGGACTCGCTCAAATGCCCGTTGACCTTCAGAAGACCAGTCCCTGCATTTGTCTTTCAATAGTAATTTGTGAAGGGGCTGTGTGATTGTGGCCACCACTGATAGGAACTTCCAGTAATATTCGACTTGCTCTAAGACAGAATGGAGTTGATTCGTGTTAGTGGGATCTGGGAGTCTGGCAATGGCCTGGAAGTATGTGGTTATGGGGCAGGTACTCGATTTCGTTGTGGAAAAAAGAGCACTTGTCTGATGTAAGTTGTATATCAGTGGATCCAAGCTGTCTAGGTGCTCATCAAATTGTAATTACAGACTCTCTCTTAGCAAAATGCAGAACACAAAAACTTTGTGCCCAAGAGTCATCATTTTGTGTATGTGGTGCTGCATCAGCAAAAACAATATAACAGTTCTCATGCATGCCCTTATCTAAAATTGTTTGAGGTACTCTTTGTGAGCTTGAACCAACACTCCAGTCAGGGTGCATATGTCCCTGGACAATGGGAAAAACCCAGAAATTTTTTTGTCCAGGAAAAACTCTGTAATTCTTTAGAATTTTGGAAATTTTTGGTTGCTTTAGTTTTCAGTTAAATGTTTATAATTTTGACTGGTAAGAAATGAGATTCTAACAAAGACTTTTACTTCAGCTGACTACTGCAGAATAATACTACAGCAATAAAATATAAACGAGAGAATACACCAAAATAAAACTTGAATTGCAAAGAAAATGCCGCCATTTACAACAAAAAAACACAGTGTACACACAAGCACCTGCCAACAGCAAAATGCATCAAGGGCTATAGGACAGAGACAATGCAGTACTACATAACAACGAACTGCTCTCAAGGAGTGTGACTTCACAACTGTTTACATTTCTATCAGGTCATGAGAAAATATGTGAATGATGGATTGAGAAGTGTTACTTTCAAAGTAAATTTCCTTTTAAGCAAGGTGAATTAATGTTGTGTGTGAGAATGTGCGATGAATTTCTGAAATAAGAGTTTTTTTAACTCTCATTTGAAACTTGAAGAGAACCAGCCATTTGGAAAAATCTGGGGCTCAGAAGACCAGCCATTTATGCCATTATTCAAAATTTTATTGGCGTTGCTGGAATTTGTTTCCTGAAGTGCCGGGAAGTTGTAAAGCTTTGATTGAAAGTATATTATCGCTTAACTTGGAAAACATGTATTTTCACCCAGGAAAAAGTGTATTTTTAAATGGAAAACCTATGATTTTTTTTTCTTGTCCGCGTACACACTCTTACAATGCTATTAACATTTATAACAGGGACATTCTTTTATGGACACCACGTTTTCCGCTACATAAATGGCGGTGGAAAGGCAGGAATTCCTACGTGTTAGCACTGGAAATGTCTTTAGACCTCCATTCTTCTCCTCGAAAAACTTTAGATATAAATCCTATCTGTTCCTAGTAGTAAAAAAAAAAACCCTTTTACTTAGTTGCTGCGGAGATGAATTTTTGGAAAGTTCTTCTGAAAATACTTTTTGTAATCACGTTCTGCTTATGCGCCCGGCAATGAAAAATGGTTTCCTATAACTGTTTTCAGATAGATGACATGTTCCTTCATGTACCTAGCACCATAATTTATAATATGCTTTACATTGCCATATTAATTGTTATAGTCTTCTAAAGCATGAGCACGTTGTGTTGACTTCACATTGTCGAGAACCTGTACACGTGCAACAAAAAGTTTTTGTTCTTTTCATGCCCAAACTGTCTCCAGCAACACAGTAAAAATATGACAGTCTCTTTTTGTCAGTGATCTCATTAGTGAACACAACATCATTGCCAGTTAGTTGCTGCATCACTTCGTCCTTTCATTGTTTCTGTATTGAAGGAATAACCATTACCTTCATTATTTTGACCCATGGAATGTCACCAGCAATGTTAAGAAAAACCACTGCTAGCGTACTTGAACTAAACCTCTATTAAAAAAAAAAGAAATTTCATTAAATGTGCAGTGGCAAATTGAAAACTGTAATTTGATTATCGTACTGTTTACTGTCAGTAACCGCAACTTAACTTCAATGAATTTGTTCATCCTGTGACGAAAAATCTTCGTTTTCTAGTTTGTGCAATGGGTTATAGTCTTTCAAAGATATTTCCATGGTGCTTTGAGCCAGATATTCACAGTTGCTTAACTACGTCTTGGGCAGTTTAAAGCTGCTGCTAATTGAAGATGACTGCTTTATCTGCACAATGCAGCCCTTTGATCTGACACTCCGTCGTCACCGAACTATTACAAAATGTGTGGACATATATATGAGTCATCTTATCATAAATTGTGAACACGAATTAAAAATTAGGATTAAAGCTAACTTTATGCACGACAGACATACTTTTTGATCATACTGTGGTGTGGCAATTCTGGCCAACACAGTACTGTGGTAAGCACAAACCACTAAACTTGAATTCACTTTTAGATGTGGTTTGTGCTTGCCACATTAATGTGAAATTTTCCTGTCCTTGCATATATCACAAAACGACAATATTTCTGTATAAATGCATGTCTTCATGGCTGATATATACTGGTTAACTTTCCTTGAGCTTCCAACCATGTAAAGTGATTAAAAACCCAGATGAAATTAAATTTGAAAATGCTTTGTGTGCATACTTGTTTGAGAATCATAGTTTTGTTGTACAGTAGAAAAAGAAATCTTATTGAAAGTGAAAGTGTAAATTTTAATCAGTTTTTGTGTCCCATTTAATTTGTGTGAAGCAATCTGTGTCATAGGAATAAGATAATGTATAAGGACCATAATGACCACTTTAACAATAAAATAAAATGCTGTCCAACAACATGAAGATTTAGTAAAACTTAATATGAAATTAAGAGAGTAATTTGACCTTATTTTTAATCTAGATTGCCCTTTCCGATAGGCTTCTGAACTTAATTATTCTTGTACTTCTTTCTGCATTTTGGGAGGTGTAACAAAAAACTGTGAGCATTCATTCTGATTTTCAAAACACATGTGAATGACTGCATGTCGACTGTTTGTAGAGTGTGTGTACCCATCAGTGCACAGACATATCAGTATTACTGTCAGCTGATCATTGTACCATTTTCTGGTAGTAGTGCAGTCAAAATATGATAAATGCAGTTTCATGGACTGTTTAACAGTTAGACTAAAAGTTACCTGTTCATTCCTCGTATAACATTCAGTCTCTGTGCGTGGCATATCCTGGAAGGTGATTTGTCAATTAGCACTGGACATAGCTTGACAAAAATTACATCCGTCTTTGAATAGTTGAAGGGATTACATTGTTAAACTGTCCAAATATTCATGAACTAGCACACTTCTTTAAGCTTGTAAGGAAAACGTCAGTGCTCTGCATTATTGCAGATAATTTGCTTTTAATAACTTTATTTGTTTAAAAGACAAAACAAGGAAAACGGCTAATGTTGCAACCCAATTTTCACTTTTTTGTTCTAATTAGTATATGGGAACACATTTACTTTGCTTAGAAAAGATCATATACATAAATATCATTCTGAAATACTATCGCGCATATTTTCAGGGCAGATAGTGGTTACAGGAGACCCTGCAGTAAGCCTGGTGGATCCACTAACCACAGCAACAGCTGCAGCTGCTGCAGCAACTCACAGCTCTACCCCTACACCACCACCAGCAACTCTCGGAGCTCTGCTTAATGGTAGGTTGCATTGGTTACATTCTTATTTCATGACACAGTGTCTGAGGAGAACTAGCTGTGCATTACTAATACATTTACAGTTGAGTTATCTATTCCAGAATATAATCAGGATTGTGATACGAGATCTTAGAAAAGAAACCCCAGCTGTATCAGAATGTGGTCGTATTTTTCTTACTAATGAAAATTTACACACATTTTGTGACTAGCATTGATAATTTAGTCTGCAGCTGTAAACATTGAAGCAAGCCAAAGTCAGTGTTATGAGGTTGCTTTTTGTCCGCTTTGCTCAGGGCTTTTTCTGTTATCACTTCCTGGGGGGTGGACGGACCACCCGATCCCTTGACCGTTCAAAATGATATTATGGGTGTTTAGTCTATGCATCTGGACGTCTGTCCATCTTATGCCTTCTAAATACAATCCATCATCGTGGAATTAGTTAGGTGACAGGTACCTTTTACAGTAGCTCAGTTCAAATTCTCTGTTCAGAAGCTGCTGAACTACCACTGTCATAGCACTGTGATGTTCTGCTCAGCAGATATACATCCGTTTGTCTGCATGCCCTGCAACCCATCGTATGCCTCCACCTCCAATGACTCCTTTTATTGCCAGTATTGGGCACGTCCCTCTTCTCTGTTACCTCCTGCAGTTCGCTTTTGGCTACTGCTCCAGCAGCTTAACCTCACGCTGCCTGCCACTTTCCCGATGGGTGTGAACCTTTCATCACCTTGGTTTTGTGCAGTGGCCCATGTTCATCTTGGACTTCATTTGCTTCCTAAGGAAACAGCTTAAGAATTGATCTATCGCTGTAAGTTCCTCGATCTTCGTGTGGACTTAGCGATAGTACATCTATGAACACTGAACACTGATGGCTCTCGGACTGACCATAGTGTTGGGTGTGCCTTCTTCAGTGCCACAGATGATTTTTTGGTATCAGCATCCAGAACACTGCTCAGTATTTACAGCAGAGCTCTTTGCCATCAGGCCATGCAATACATCCACTCCAATTCTCTCAGTGCCCTTCAGGGTCTTTGTGTGCTGTACTCAGTCCATCACTTATTGCAATGGGTCCAGGAAAGCTTCCACTTGCTCACTCTTGAGGGAGAGACTGTGGAGTTGCTGGTCGCGTTGGTCTGACAGGAAACGAGGCTGATGACGCTGCTGCCAAGGCTGCTGTCCTCCTACCTTGACTCTTCAGTTCTTCCCTTACTTCCGGTGATCTCAGTGTTGCCATCTGTTAGGTGGTGATGCCACTTTCGTGTTACCACTGATCTTCCCTTCATGGGAACAAGTTCCAGTAAATTAAACCTCTCCCAGGGGCTTGACCGACGCCATCTTGGCCCTCTTGCTGCGAGGAGATCATTTTAGCTACGTTGTGGATTGGGCTCCGTCGTTTTAGCCATTGCCATTTGTTAAGTGGTGATCCCCTCCACTTTGTGCTTATTGTCATAAATGTTTGATGGCTTGCAGTTTCGTGAACAAATGCCCTTTTTTAACCACTTATGTTTTAATGTATGTTTGCTGTCTTGAGTTATCGGCTGTTTTAACGAGCAACGAGTGGGCTGTCGACCGCGTTTTACTTTTGATCTATAGTAGTAATATGGTGAAGGTCATTTAATTTGTAGTTTGGAAGCTCTGTTGCCTCTGCAGTTTACTTTGTGGTATTTACCCATGAGGAAGCCATTGCTTTTACCTGTATTTCCTTGCATTGATTGGGCTTAACGTATAGTCGTCTTAACTCCTTTCCTGTATTAGTGTTCTAAGGGTGTGACGTGGGCACGTATGACCTTGTTTTTGTGCCCTAAAACAAAACAAATCTTTTGGTTATTTAGTTGACTAGTATTCCAGGTCAGGATTTTGTCTGTTAAAGAGTAACAAGGAAACCGTATGGATTGGCCCTCCATGTTTATTTTCTTTGTTCTAATTGGATTTGTAGGTCACTGCTCAAACAGAAATTTCTTAAAGCAGTATAAGATGCTTCTTAAAAATGGCTTCCTAAATGGTCAACTAATTGAGTTCAAAGATTTTTAGGTGCTCTGAGGTGTGTGTGTGTGTGTGTGTGTGTGTGTGTGTGTGTGTGTGTGAGAGAGAGAGAGAGAGAGAGAGAGAGAGAGAGAGAGAGAGAGAGAGAGAGAGAGAAATGAAAAACTGAGCTTATCAGTGGATCCACCTGTATCTACCGCCATAGTGTTCTAGCCTTGTAATCGCAAAGTTTTTGGTTTGGTTCTTGTTAGGTACGACAATGTTCTTTCACTTTTGAGTGCTGTATTTATCAAAGTAAAATGTTATGTAACAAACAATGAACCATAATTCTGTAACATGAATATTAACTACTGATCATACTAAAATACAAAAATTCTTTATAAATTAAAATTTGATACAAAAATGCGGAACTTCAAATTGAACTAAGACTATCTTATTTCTAGAGATAATGAACAGAATAAATCTTTTTCATTTAACAATAACACATTCTAGATTTAAGTTCGAATTTTTAGTTTATTATGAAAATTAAAAATGTATCATTATTAAGAAATTATTACTTACATTGTGTCAATCAACTTGGTACTGATTTAGGAAATTGATGTCTATACACTGACCTTCAAATCATATACACTATGTGATCAAGAGTATCCGGGTACCCCCAAAAACATACATTTTTCATATTAGGTGCATTTTGCTGCCACCTACTGCCAGGTACTCCATATCAACGACCTCAGTAGTCATTAGTCATTGCTAGAGAGCAGAATGGGGCGCTCCACGGAACTCGTGGACTTCGAATGTGGTCAGGTGATTGGGTGTCATTTGTGTCATACATTTGTATGCGAGATTCTCACAGTTCTAAACATCCCTAGGTCCACTGTTTCTGGTGTGATAGTGAAGTGGAAATGTGAAGAGACATGTACAGCACACAAGTGTACAGGCCCACCTCATCTGTTGACTGACAGGGACTGCCGACCGTTGAAGAGGGTTGTAATGTGTAATAGGCAGACATCTATCCAAACCATCACACAGGAATTTCAAACTGCATCAGCATCCACAGCAAGTACTGTGACAGTCTGGTGGGAGGTGAGGAAACTTGGATTTCATGGTTGAGCGGCTGCTCACAAGCCAAACATCACACCGGTAAATGCCAAATGACGCCTTGCTTGGTGTAAGGAGCTAAAAATTGGACAATTGAACGGTGGGAAAACGTTGTGTGGGGGTGTCGAATCACGGTACACAATGTGGCGATCCAATGGCAGGGTGTGGGTATGGCGAATGCGTGGTGAACGTCATCTGCCAGCGTGTGTAGTGTCATCAGTAAAATTTGGAGATAACTGATGTTATGGTGTGGTTGTGTTTTCTTTGGAGGGGGCTTGCATCCCTTGTTGTTTTGTGTGGCACTATCTCAGCACAGACCTACATTAATGTTTTAAGCATCTTCTTGCCCCCCACTGTTGAAGAGCAATTCAGGGATGGGGCGATTGCATCTTTCAACATGATCGAGCACCTGTTCGTAACACATGGCCTGTGGTGGAGTGTTTACACAACAATAACATCCCTGTAGTGGACTGGACTGCACGAGTCCTGACTTGAATCCTATACAACGCCTTTGGGATGTTTTGGAATGCCAACTTCGTGCCAGGTTTCACTGACAGGCATCGATACCTCTTCTCAGTGCAGCACTCTGTGAAGAATAGATTCCCTTTCCACAAGAACTTTCCAGCACGCCATAGAACGTTTGCCTGGAGAGTGGAAACTGTCATCAAGGCTACCTTGACATTTTTTAGTCCAGCTGTTGGAATGCAGTGTACCATTTGCTCATGCAGTAGGTCTTATTTGTTCACTACAAGCAAAACAGAACTAAGATTTTCATGACACTGTCAACCAAAGTGTAATCGTAGGGATTGTGCCATGTTGTGGTTTAGAGTTAGAAGAGGGAGCTTTTTTAATCCTAATAAAGTAGGGAATGAAGTACCAACTAAGTCCCTTCATGTTACATAAATTGTTCGAACTATTGAAACAAGGTTATTAGCAGGAAAATTTTCGAGGTTGCAGGTTCAGTGCTCAAAATTTGTCCGCTAAGACATTCCTATTGCTCCTCCTCCACCCTCAAGGAGTTCAAAACACAGCCGTTTTGCTTTAAGAACTTCAAGTTTGTACGCAGGTTATGGGGAATTGTACTTCACAAGAACTAGTAAATCTGTTTGTAGCATTTTATTGACATTTAACTCCCTCTACTTTTAGCTATGATTATCACAAATAACAGTGTGACTCCTCTGATGTTTTTTCACAGTGTCGCACATTTGGAACCTTGTTCTTTCAGTGTAAGAGATACACCCATTGTCTATAACAATATATCCTTCTGTGTGGTGGGATATGATTAATGATGATTGGCAAAAGTCTACATGAATGTAGCCAAAAGCATTGGATGTAGAGAAAAACTATAATGAACTAATTTAAATAAATTCCTATATTTTTGTGGAAATTGCTTATCAAATAACAAAATGAGCAAAAGTGTATCTTGGTTGCTGTTACTGTTAAGCAGCACATAACTAACATACTTGCTGAGTTACTTGCAAATAGTGAAAAAACTAGCACTGCATTCCATCTGACCTGAGATACTGTCATTATTGTTCTCATTACAAATGGATAGGGACTGGAAAATTTCGCATTTTGTGACAAAATTTGAAATAGATGCAAATTCTGCCATAAAAATGTGAAAACATGAAATTACCTAATAGGCACTATTTCAATGCGAATTCTATCCAAACGAAATATTTTATCAGAGATAGTTTGAAATCTTTATTTTCTGCTTATAAATAAGTTTTCAGTTACTGGTATTGTACACCATCCAGTGAAGCCCAATTTGGAAAGATAATGTGTGTAAGAACTTGTTTGCAAAATAAAAAAAGTGCACAAATGCAATAATGTATCAGTGCATGTGACGTTCTGGTGCCGTGACGGTTGAGAATGGTTGAATGATTTATGTAAGATACGTGATGCTAATGCAACTTAGTACTCAGCTGTGTGACCTAGCATTTTATAACAAAGAAATGTGTATGTTTGATTGTTAATTTACTTAAGCTCAAAAGTTGTTATAATGCAAACACTTCAATGTGACCAGTTAGGTGGTTGTGTCAAATACCGCAAGAATTTGGGCCTGAATTACGTCATTAACAATATGCTGCCAACATCAACAAGCAGTTGTGTGGTTACTGTTCCCGAACGCTTTGTGCTGTGCGTTGTTCGTTGTTTTCTAATGTTGAAGTCCTTTAGCAACTAATCCTTGTCCAAAACGGATTTAAAGTATGACCCTTGTGACATCACAAGAGATCGGCGATACCTGTGTCAGTTCTGCTTTTGGCGAATGTGGGTATAGACTGCTGCCCTGCAAGAGGGAGGTGGAGCTTCCTTCCCACCCTGCACTTGCCATTATAAATTGATGCATCGATTCCTAGTGCTTCTCTTTAAATTGCAGTATTGCTCGTTCCTACAAAACTGACATTCACTAAGTTATTTTAATCAAAGTGATGCAAAAGTAACCTTCAGATTTTGGAAAAGAATGTTATATGAAAAGTAACTATTTCACACTTGACTTCAGAGGATGGCTAGGACAACTTATGTGTAGTTAGGAAAAGAGAGTAAAGGGAAGAAGCATCTTGAGGAATGGTGGGGAGCCCGTTCATAGAATGTACTCTTTAAGTAGTTGAGCCACAACGGCTTTAGTTGAGGCACAACGGCCATCAGTTTTCTGGTTAAATAAATTGCACTTGCAGGCATTGTGACACTTTGTGTAAAAATTGAACCGTCTCCCTCTCCCTAACCTCATTGGAGATGAAACATAAAGAGAACGAAGTCACCTTATTTGGGGGAAATTGCTTGGTTATTCCTCTGTTGTTGTTATTAAATAACATTTGAATTGGTCTCTGCTCTGTGCTGTATTTACTTTTCAGTACTCTGAATTGTTGTAAGTGCACATACTAATGAACTTCTTCAGTGGCACAGAAGTCTGCTTTGAAGTGCTTTCTTTATACGGCAAGACTACATCTCCTAAAAGTCACCAGTTCCTAAACATTAAACTAATTGCAAGTAGTTGACTGTTTAATAAATTTAACCTATAATGTATCCCATTTAGAAACTGTTGAAGATAATTATTGTTTTGAAAATTGGGTTTCACTAAGACAGGCTTTTAACAATATACTTGGCCATTAACAGTTTTTGTGTGTGTGTGTGAGGTGTGTGTGTGTGTGTGTGTGTGTGTGTGTGTGTGTGTAAAGATTGCACTTCAACTAAATAATTTTTTTTTTTTTTATAGATCTTACAAATGGATCCCTTAACACAGGTCCTCCAGTTAGTTCTTCTTTGGTTTTGGGACGTGGAGCTTCACCAAGTCTAGAAATAAACACTACTATTGCGTCAGTAAATGGTGGACCTTACCAGTCACTTTCAGGATCGCCATCTCCTATTTTATCTCAACCTGGTAATGTAACAACCCTAATGGTTTTTCTCCTAATTTTATTGATTCACAATATATTAATTTATAGTTTGCATTGATTGTGTATTTCCTACAATATACAGATGAAATAGTTAATGACCCAATTCATAACATGCCTTTGCTGGTTGGAACGGGCACAGCTCCTCCACCACCGCCACCCCCGAATAATTTTCACCATCCACGTGCAACTCCGGGAAAACTGCCTGCCATGCACATCAGACTGAAGTATGGACAGCTGGGACCTGGAAAGGGGCAGTTCAACTCTCCTCATGGCTTTTGTTTAGGCACAGAAGAGGATATAATAGTGGCAGACACAAACAATCACCGTATACAGGTAAGAAAAGGTGAAATAAAATTACAATTCACATTAAATAAATGCAAATGCAAATAAATTGGTGTTAAAGGGTCATAGACCTGTAGTTGTTCCCTGAATTACATTGATAAATTATTAACATAACATATTAAGAGTTGTTAAGACATTGGGGCTGTTGGACATAATTAATAATTCTCCATGTTTTGGCTTTTAAATACGAATAACATATGTCACACATCAGCTCAGCGAACCATGGAAAAGAGCTTGGCAGTGGGGTATGCTCCCTTGTACCAGTTATTAGACTTTTTTCTCAATCCATTCATGTATGGAGTGAGGGAAGAATAATTGCTTTGATGTCGTTGTTTGCACCGTAGTCAATTTTTCCTTCTTAATCCCTATGGGAGTGATGTGTAGGGGGCTATAATATTGTATCTTCCTATGTTTATAACTTAAAGTTGGTTCTAGCAACTTTTTAAGTAGGGTTTTATGGGATACTTTGTATCTATCTTCAAGTGCCTGCCAGTTTGGTTCTTTAAGTCCCCCCCCCCCCCCCCCCCCCCCCCCCACACACACACACACACACACACACACACACACACACTACTTTGGAGCAAACCAACCTTTGACCATGTTGTCCTACTTTGTATCCATTTGATATGCCCTGATAGTCCTGTTTGCTATGGGTCCCACATGCTTGAACAATATTCTACAATAGGTTGCACTAGTGTTCTGTATGCAGTTTTCTTTGTAGACGGATTGCATTTTCCTAATATTCTGGCAGTGAACCACAGCCTGCCACCTACCTCACCTGTGATTGACACTATGTGGCCATTCCATTTAACTTCCATCTTATTTAGTAACCACTTGAATGCTTGTATTATATTCATAGGTTACAAAATTAGTTGTTTGGCTGGTTGTAATTGCACTGATCATTGCTAGGACCTAGCAAGAGTTCTTTATTTGATATTTTTGTTTGATGCCCCCCCCCCCCCCCCCCCCCACTATCTTGTGAACTGTGACAGTATTTTTTGGATCACCATTATGCTAAGGGCATTGGCCATTTCATTCTTCCATTAGCAGTTGTATAGGTATGCATTATTTTGTCCATAATTGTGCAAAAACATGGAAGCTAATGCATAAGTTGTGATGACAGTGTTTGTTGTTCATAGAAAAACTGTGAAAGGTACTGACATAAGGTACGAGATGATGCTGTAGGTAATGTGACTGTCCTTTTGTGTTTTGGAGTGCTTCAAAAAATCTCGTGCCAGAATAAGGCCATTTAATTTTTAAAAATTTCATAATGAAACGTACACGGTGTTTATAACTAAAGTTAAGCTTTCGAACCACTGTAGAAATAATACCATTGGTCAGAATGACGTCAAATTGCAACGGAATATTATTGGAGGAGGGGTGAAAATGTACAGCAGAAGAAAAATAAATAATTACAAAATGTAGCAATTGATGGCACTGTAAGCATCATAATTTAATAGTGGTAGACCACAAATGACAAATGAATCATACAACACCACCTATGGTGTATGTTTGATGTTAAACAAACTGCACTACTCAGTGTGTGTGGTTGTACAGTTGTGGTACTGTTAGTTACGTAAGCCCATCTACCACGGCAAGGTCATATCACATTGGATTGGAAAAATAGATTTTTAATTGTGCTGAGGCCAAAACTGCATAAAAAGCATCACCCGCATCGGTTTTTAACTGTCCCGAAGCAAAAAACTGAATAAAAAGCATTAATCACGATGGTTTTTAATTGCCTTGAGACCAAAAGCAGCATAAAAAGCACCAATCAAAATCAGATTGGATTAGTAATTTCCGTGTGACTGCCGCAAAACGTGTTCAATATGCTATCCACCATTTTCTGCAACAGGTTGAAATTGAGAAACAGCATGTTCTACAAATGATCGAAATGTTTCCAGGCTCACGTTCAGAATCTTTTGCGCAACGTGTGCCTTAAGTGCAGTTAAGTTTGCAGTTGGAACACTGAACACAACAGCTTTCTGATAGCCCCACAGCCAGAAGTCACACGGATTAAGATCAGGTGTTCAGGATGGCTGATAATTCTAGAATTTCGGAAATGGTGCTTCAGCAGCTGCTTAACTGGATTTGCAATGTGCGGAGGTGTGCCATCTTGCATAAAAATGATCCCATCCACGCTGTTGGAGAGCTGGAATGATGTGGTTGGGTAAAAGCCACTCAGCGCTTACCAGTGAGTAAATCTGCACCATAGAGTGACCTCTTTCAGGATGAAGTGGTACTGGTGGACTTGGGTGTGGATTTTCCATTGCCCATGTTCGACAATTTTGTGTATTGACATATCCTGTCAGCTGGAAGTGGGCTCCGTCTCTCCACAAAATTTTCTACAGCGAATCATTGTCCAATTCCATGTGAGCAACAAATTCTAAAGCAAAGGTCTCGCTTGCTGGCAGGTCAACAGGAAGTAACTCGTGAACATGGGTAATTTTGAATGGATCGCAAAGAAGGATGTTTCGTAGGATTTTATGCACCATGCTCATGGGTATGTCCCGTGTTTGGGCAATTCTCCATGCACTTCATGTTTGCACATCACCACTCATCTCCTCCTGCATTGCTGTTGCCACTGCTTTCACTGACGTCGAATCAATTTGTTTACTCCCTCTACTGGGTTGCAACCCAAAAGAACTCATCTTTTCGAATTTCTGAATAACGTTCTCCAAACCCATGGCCGTCATCGGACCAACACCTTTTTTCAAACCCTTCAGTGTCCGGAACGTCTGCAGAGCAACATGTGCACAGCCATCATTCTTGTAATACAGCTTTACAAGCAGAGCACTATCCTGCATTGAGACAGTCATGGCGAACACCGTGGCGCGAAACAAGGAAAAGCCTTGTACCCGACTTGTTTATACCAACTTCAGTGGGTTGCGGTCGCGCGCGTGACAGGTATTTTCATTTATGTATTCTTGACACACAGTGCCATCTATTGATCAGTTTTCACATCCCCCCCCCCCCTTCTGCCATACTTTTTCTCCCTTCTCTGATAATATTCTGTTGCAATTTGAAGTCATTCTGACCAGTGACATTATTTCTACAATGTTTTGAAAGTTTAACTTTAATTATCATCACCCTGTATTGTTCATAAGTAGTGTGTTTAGTAGTGTCTCATGAGTAATTTCAATCAAATAACGTACTACACCTTATGTATGAGTGAGTGTTATTTTGTGCAACATGTTTCCTGTTCTTGTCATTGGACACCAATAACTATTTTATAAGTTCACAAACAACTGTCTCTGGCTGCCGAGACCATACTGGCCTCTCGGAAGGCAGAGACAGTGGTGATATGTGAAAGAGTGTAACCTATGTGATGATATCTCTTCAGTTCAGTAAACAGTTGAGATTCATTAGTGTTGTGAAATTGCATATTTCATTCAAAAGAATCTTTTTTTTTTTTTTACTGGTTTTGTTCTTATTTTCAATTTCTTTAGGAGACAGGCAGAATAATACCATCTTATCGCTGTAACCAGATGATAAAATACATTTTTGAAGATTCAGTACTTCATATTCTACATTTTGGCTTTGTAAAAATATTGGTTTTGATACTGTCAGTGTAACTCACTGGCCCCAGGCCCAAATTCCTTCCATCAGATAACATGTTCACACAGTAAAAGACATAAGCCCCTTTATACTATCTTTTCTGTGTTACGTTTTTTTATACTTTGTGCAGTTAGCTGTTTCTGGTTCACTACAGGGGCCATAAAAGTTGCCTTTTTGGGAATGATGTTTTAACCTTCGAAATATGATACATTTCATCAGTTGATAATTCCTAAACAAAACACTGGTCCCAGTTTCCGTTTCTCTGGGAAAAAGGGATTTAATGTTTAATATTGTTATTTGCTGTCAAGTCAAAGCCAGTATTCCGTAATTGAGTTTAGGAATGCCAAACATCTGAGTATGCACAGCGTAGATTTTTGAATTAGTTTTTCAGCATACATACAAAACTCGGGATAAGGGGAGTGCAGTTAAATTGTTCAATTTTTTAAGGGAAGATGCTTATGTAGAAAAAAAAATTAGCAGTGGAAACAAAAAATGGAAGTATTTGATTTTAATGATTTGAGGTTATTCAGAACTATGAAAGTTTAATGGTTGAGGCCAGAGTCAGTAATGCAGATTTGTTCTTTGTAAACCAGACTGAACTACCAGAGAGAAAACGGCATTCAGTGATTGCAGGTTTATATAATATAAAGAAAGAGCAGATTTAAATATGAAGACTTACGTTTTGTGAATACAACTAGCTATATAGCTTAATTTACATGGATTGGATAAAAAGTCGTGGCAACACTTAAAATTCATTATTTACAGATGTTCACCATATTACATACCCTCACCATAATGCCCCACATCTTGATCACCTTCCCCACATAGAGGGAAGGAGTCGTACGCTGTCGATGTGCCCTCCTCTGTTCATGTCTTGACCACCCTATGGCACAAATGATGTCTTCTCTTGCGTTGTAGTGCATGCCATGAAGAAGTTTCTTCACCTTGGTGTTGTTGTTGTTGCTGTGGTCTTCAGTCCTGAGACTAGTTTGATGCAGCTCTCCATGCTACCCTATCCTGTGCAAGCTTCTTCATCTCCCAGTACCTACTGCAGCCTACATCCTTCTGAACTGCTTAGTGTATTCATCTCTTGGTCTCCCTCTATGAATTTTACTCTCCACGCTGCCCTCCAACACTAAATTGGTGATCCCTCGATGTCTCAGAACATGTCCTACCAACCGGTCCCTTCTTTTTGTCAAGTTGTGCCACATACTCCTCTTCTCCCCAATTCTATCCAATACTTCATCATTAGTTATGTGATCTACCCATCTAATCTTCAGCATTCTTCTGTAGCACCACATTTCGAAAGCTTTTATTCTCTTCTTGTCCAAACTACTTATCGTCCATGTTTCACTTCCATACATGGCTACACCCCATACAAATACTTTCAGAAACGACTTCCTGACACTTAAATTTATACTCTATGTTAACAAATTTCTCTTCTTCAGAAACACTTTCCTTGCCATTGCCAGTCTACATTTTATATCTTCTCTACTTCGACCATCATCAGTTATTTTGCTCCCCAAATAGCAAAACTCCTTTACTACTTTAAGTGTCTCATTTCGTAATTTAATTCCCTCAGCATCACCTGACTTAATTCGACCACATTCCATTATCCTCGTTTTGCTTTTGTTGATGTATATCTTATATCCTCCTTTCAAGACACTGTCCATTCCGTTCAACTGCTCTTCTAAGTCCTTTGCTGCCTCAGATAGAATTACAATGTCATCGGCGAACCTCAAAGTTTTTATTTCTTCTCCATGGATTTTAATACCTACTCCAAATTTTTCTTTTGTTTCCTTTATTGCTTGCTCAATATACAGATTGAATAACATCGGGGAGAGGCTACAACCCTGTCTCACTCCCTTCCCAACCACTGCTTCCCCTTCATGCCCCTCAACTCTTATAACTGCCATCTGGTTTCTGTACAAATTGTAAATAGCCTTTCGCTCCCTGTATTTTACCTCTGCCACCTTCAGAATTTGAAAGAGAGTATTCCAATCAACGTTGTCAAAAGCTTTCTCTAAGTCTACAAATGCTAGAAGCGTAGGTTTGCCTTTCCTTAATCTTTCTTCTAAGATAAGTCGTAGGGTGAGTATTGCCTCACGTGTTCCAACATTTCTACGGAATCCAAACTGATCTTCCCCGAGGTCGGTTTCTACTGGTTTTTCCATTCGTCTGTAAAGAATTCGTGTTAGTATTTTGCAGCTGTGGCTTATTAAACTGATTGTTCGGTAATTTTCACATCTGTCAACACCTGCTTTCTTTGGGATTGGAATGATTATATTCTTCTTGAAGTCTGAGGGTATTTCGCCTGTCTCATACTTCTTGCTCACCAGATGGTAGAGTTTTGTCAGGACTGGCTCTCCCAAGGCCGTCAGTAGTTCTAATGGAATGTTGTCTACTCCCGGGGCCTTGTTTCGACTTGGTCTTTCAGTGTGCTGTCAAACTCTTCAGTATCGTATCTCCCATTTAATCTTCATCTACATCCTCTTCCATTTCCATAATATTGTCCTCAAGTACATCGCCCCTGTATAGACCCTCTATATACTCCTTCCACCTTTCTGCATTCGCTTCTTTGCTTAGAACTGGGTTTCCATCTGAGCTCTTGATATGCATACAAGTGGTTCTCTTTTCTCCAAAGGTCTCTTTAATTTTCCTGTAGGCAGTATCTATCTTACCCCTAGTGAGATAAGCCTCTACATCCTTACATTTGTCCTCTAGCCATGCCTGCTTAGCCATTTTGCACTTCCTGTCGATCTCATTTTTGAGACGTTTGTATTCCTTTTTGCCTGCTTCATTTACTGCATTTTTATATTTTCTCCTTTCATTGATTAAGTTTAATATTTCTTCTGTTACCCAAGGAGTTCTACTAGCCCTCGTCTTTTTACCAGTTTGATCCTCTGCTGCCTTCACTACTTCATCCCTTAGAGCTACCCATTCTTCTTCTACTGTACTTCTTTTCCCCAGTCCTGTCAATTGTTCCCTTATGCTCTCCCTGAAACTCTGTACAACCTCTGGTTTTTTCAGTTTATCCAGGTGAACACCTTGGTGAACAGATCGTAATCGCATGGGCTTGTGAGCGGCATTTGAAAAGTCTGTGCAAAGTCAGAGAGATGGCACCACCGGCACGTATCGAGGTCATGTTTAGTCAGTAGCATCTTTGGAAATAACGCACACAAATTTTCAGCCATATTGGTCTATTTCTTTGTGTTTGGCATTCGTGTGAATTGAGGAAGTCAAGTGAGTGACAAAAAATGGATGAAGAAGAATTTAGTGTGGTGTTTAAACATTACTTTATGAAAGGCCAAATGCCTCAGGGGACTAAAGAGAAGCTTGATAAACATTACGGTGACTCTCCACCTTCGATCAGAAAAGTTAATAATTGTTTTCAAAATTTTCGGAGTGACCACATGGGCACAAGTGATGCTGAATGTTCTGGATGCCCTGTGGAGGTTACAACTCCAGAAATCATTGATAAAATCTATGATATGGTGATGGATGGCAAAAGAGTTAAGGTGTGTGAGATTGCTAGTGGATTTCACGATTGCTCACGCTTGACCAAAAACGGAATCGTGTGAAGTGTTGCAAGGATGGTTTGCAGCTGATCATGAAGGATCCGCAGGACTTGGTGCCGTTTCATCACTGTGAATGAAACATGGATACATTACTATACTCCTGAGACCAAACAACAATCTAAACAATGGGTTACCAAGGGAGAATATGCACCAAAAAAAGGCGAAACCATTCCTTCAGCCGGAAAGGTTACGGCGACCGTCTTTTGGGATTTGAAATGGATAATCCTCATTGACTATCTGGAAAAGGATAAAACTATTACAGGTGCATATTATTCATCATTAGTGGACCATTTGAAAATTATGCTGGAAGAAAAATGCCGGCGAATGGACAGCAAAAAAGTCCTTTTCCATCACAACAATGCATCAGCACACACCTCAGCAGTTGTGTTCGCAAAATTTAATGGAGATAGGATTCCAACTCGTTTCACATCCCCCCTATTCTCCAGGCTTGGCTCCCTCGGATTACTATTTGTTCCCCAATTTGAAGAAATTGCTGGATGGGACGAAAATTTTATTCAAACGAGGTGGTGATTGCAGCAACTAATTGCTATTTTGCAGACTTGGACAATTCTTATTATTTGGAAGGGATCAACAAATTAGATCATTGTTCAGAGTGTATACGACCCGGGAGATCTGGGAAAAACACGGGAATTTTTTCGTGCGGGAGAAAACCGGGAAAAACCCAGGAATTTTTTAGAATTCCAGGAATTTTTCATTGTTTTAGTTACCAGTTAAATTTTTGTGAGTTTGACTGGTAAGAACCAATACTGTAACGAAGGATATTACTGTATCCTGCTTCTGCAGAATAATACTGCAGCAACAAAACATGAATGAGGGAAAAAAAAATAAAAATAAGTAAAACTTAAGTCGCAAAGGAAATGCGCCATATACAACAACAAAACACAGTGCTCATACAAGCGTCTGCCAGCCAGAGTGTGTCAAAGGCTGGCATGTACGAACATGTGGGCGTCCTGCATCATCGTAGCTGCGCAGGCACAGTGACGCCTGTTATCTGGCGCGCTCTGGCAACTGCTGAAATGAACCAATTTCTAACAGGTCACGGGAAAATATTTTGAATGGCGGTTTCAAAAGTGTTACTTTCAAAGTAAATTTCCTTTTACGCAAGATGAACTACCATATGTGCGAGAACGTACGATGAATTTCTTAAATCACAGAGCGTTTGACTCTCATTTAAAAATCAACTCTTTGAGGACAATCATCTAGAAGAATTTTGAGCCCAGAAGATCAGACATTTACATCATTAAAAATTTCACTGGCACATTTGTGTGATGTATCTCAAACTGTAACACGCGCAAAACGATCAGCATTATATGTGGAAGCTTAGCTTCTCTTGCAGCTTATTAATCTTCAAGACCAATAATATTTGTGAAAGTTTTGTCTTTCTTGTAGGAACACTATGTGTATTAATTTAAACCATTAACTTTTCTTTTTTGTGCGTTCGTGCTACTTAAGAGTAATCTTGCTATTGGTTGACTACATCACGTGTCCTAAGCTGTCATCGGCTGGCGAGATCACGTGACATGAGCTAAGACTGCCTTACAAAAGCACGTCGCAGTCTCGATTTCATTGCTTCAGAAAGTAACATGCAGTGTTTGGTGGAAATCGAATTTATACCTCCGTAACATGAAAAAATGTAGCGTACATGTTGTTGCACATCAAAGATCTTTCCAAAACATGTTTCTTTCCCCCTTGGGTTTCGTTTTCTAAAGTGCCGGCAAATTCTACGTCTGTGTAGAAAACCGTAAACATTCTAAAGATTGATCAGTTTTACAGCGCTGAGGAAAAGTGTACTGTCACTTAAGACGGAAAAAGTGTATTTTTAACCGGGAAAAATCCGGGAATTTTTTTTCCTTGTCCATGTATGCACCCTGTTGTTGGACGAAGTGTTTAAGTCTAAAAGGAGACCATGTCGAAAAATAAAAAAGGTTTACCCGAAACATGTAAGCAGTTTTTATTTTTGCACAGGCTTTTCAAACACCCCTCGTATATCGGCTGAATATGGTGGATGTACCAGTATCATCTTCCCCCATATATGCAGGAGCACCTGCCTTGGGTTCACTGTTTGGCATCCTGCCATTGTCATGAAGGATGATGGGATGCAGTGCCAAGAGGTGTTGTTGCTTTCTTTTCAGTGTGGAATGAAGGTGATGTCGCAAGAAATGGCAGTGGCAGTCTGTTACAGTATTTGAACTGGTCTCCCGTACTTTCAGAAAATACACACTGCAACGAACTAAAACTCAGTCCTCACCGCTGACTACACTATTTCACATGAGATTCTGCTGTCAGCTACAGACAGCACACTTGGTATTTGATGCACATCCTTCAATTTAGGGCACTGTTGCCACTACTTTCATCCACCTCTCGTAGTTCTGTATTTATTGCACTGTTTCGGCTACTTGCACCATCAGAGGTGTGATTAAGTTTAAAGAAACACAGAGAGATACAATTGCTTGGTATGCATCACCTGGCTACAAAACATGAAAAATTAAGAAGATAATTTTTTCAGAAGTTCACGCACCAAAACTTAAAAGGCACGCGATCTCCACACGATGTGCTTACTTCAACGATTTCTTAGCCACTGGTGCCCCCAATACTTATCTTCTCACATTAAACACCTATCATCATTCCACAACCGCAATACCAGATCGGATACATCTAGCATCTTGGCTGTACCTTTACATAACACAAAATCTTTCTCTGTGTCATTCTCCATCTCAGCCATACGACTATGGAACGCGCTCCCCTGTGATCTGCGTCTTATCCAGAACCACTTAACATTCAAGAGGGAACTCAAGACTTACATATTAGGGACGGTATAGCCACCATTGTCGTGCCCCTCTCATCTTTTTCTTTCTCCTCTCCATCATAGCTTCGAATTTTACCATTTTATTTCTCCTCCTCTAACTTATCTACCTTTTCTATATCTCTTTCACCCCATTCTATCGTCTTATATCTCTGCTTGATGAGAATAACTCACAAGCTGCAAGAATATAACGAGAAAATTCCCAACTAGCAATAGGACTGACATTCATAAAAGAAAAAATATGTTCACTTTCCTATACATAGTCATTACTATTATTATTATTCTTGATTATTATAATTATTTTTTGATTGTTATAATTATCATTGTAGTACTTTTATAATCTCTAATTTTTTTCTGTAACATTAATACTGTATAACATGTTATATGTCCTTAATGTTCTGTAGAAACTGAAATTTGTTGAATCTGAGTATGCCTGGTTAGGTGTAAGAGAGGGCCTGAAGGCCCTAATCTTGCCAGGTAAAATAAATGCATAAATAAATAAATAAATAAATAAAATAAAACTTGCAAAATGAGGTTCAGTGTCAGTATCAAAATCCTATGTCTAATCGGAGTGTCATCTGTCAAAAAAAATTATACAAAGGTATAAGGTCTAGCTGACTGGTGGTACTAGTTTGGGGAAATTGTTGCATTCAATCTTGTTTTCCCTTCATTATTATAAATACACTACTACAGTCAAGTGAATCACATTTTTTATAAGATTAGCTTTTCAGATGGTGGCAATTAGTCCTTGAGCACTTCACCTAAATTTTACAAGAAGTATTCATCGAATCTGCTATACAAAATATCTTCAGGACAGCCACATAAAATTAAATATTAAATGCTCTTTGCGTTAATATGATGTTATGACTATAAAAGTTGCACTTGCATTTATAATTATGTGTGTGTGATCAAAATCTGTGCCCTATGAACTAAAACTTACCCAAACAGTGTACTAAAACATGTTGACTCATAAAACAGAATTTAAGGAAGAAAACAGTCTTGATTTTGAAATTATAGCATTTTGGAAGGCAGCTCCATCTTACAGAAGAAACCGTAACTTGCTCCTTGGGACAGATTGGTTGCCACAAGATTAGCAGGAGCTCCCCTGGCCCAGCACAAGTGATGCGAGGTGTGGCCCAGTGTGAGCAGCTGTAGCACGTGTCACAATCGGCACACATCACCAGCAGTTTTCAAAAATCCAGTCATGGTTAAATTTACTCTGTTTGTTGAAAATTGTTTGTGGAGCTCAGTTTTAGTGGGTAAAAATTACTAGGTCCTCTAGTTTAAGGTATGTTTGTGCTTTCACTCATCTGACCTAAAATGTGCTTCTGTGTTTTAAGTGTGTTGTCAGTGTGCTACTTCTCCAACTGTAGGAGTACTCCTTTAACCTTGTTGGATTATTTGAATGCCTTTGTGCTTGGTGTAATTATTTTAATATTGTTCTCATGATCCGTATGTGAGCGATGTATAGGAGATTGTAGTATATCCCTAGTCATCATTTAAAGCCAGTTATTGAAACTTGGTTAAACGTCCGCGTGGTAGTTTACATCTATCTTCAAGAGTCCACCAATTCAGCTTCTTCAGCATGTCTCTGAATATTTCTATGAATAAAACAAACCTGTGAAAATTCATGCCACCCTTCTATGTATACATTCACTATCCCCCATTAGTCCGTTTAGTATGAGACCCACACACTTAAGCAATATTCTAGAATGGGTTGCATGAGTGATTTGCAAGCAATCTCCTTTGTAGACTGATTGCGCTTCCCCATTATTCTACCAATAAACTGAAATCTGCCAAATATTTTACCCACAACTGACTCTATGTGAACATTCCATTTCGAACTACCGACAGGTATTTATATGAATCGGCTGATTCCATGTGTGTCTAATTGATATTATAGTCATACAGTACTATGTTCTTTTGTTGTATGAAGTGCAAATTTTGCATTTCTGGGCATTTAAACAAGTTGCCTATCTTTGCACAACTTTGAAATCTTATCAAGATCTGACTGAATATTTATGTAGCTTCTTTCTGACAGTAGTTCACTACATGTAACTGAATCATCTGCTGAAAGCCTGAGGTTACTATTAATATTTTCTGCAAGATCCTCAATCTACAACATAAACAACAGGGGTCCCAACACCCTTCCCTGGGTACACCTGAAGCTACTTTTGCATCTGACAATGTCTCTCCATCCAAGATAACATGCTGCATCTTCTCTATCAAAAAGTCTTCAATCGAGTCACAAATTTTGCTTCATACCCCATATGATCATACTTCGGCAGTAAGCTTAGGTGTGGTACTCAGTCAAATGCTTTTTTTGGACATCAAGAAATACTGCAGCTACTTGAGTGCCTTGATCCAAAGCTTTCAGTAGGTCATGTGAGAAAAGAGTGAATTTTGGTTTGATGTGATCGATGTTTTCGGAACTCATGCTGGTTAGCATGGAGGAGGTCATTCATTTTGAGATACCTCATTATGTTTGAGCTCAGATATGTTCTAAGATTCTACAACAAATTGATGTTGGGAATATTGGATGGTAGTTTTGTGGATCACTTTTACCACCATTCTTGTAGATGAGTGTGACCTGCTCTGTCTTCCAAAAATGGGCACAGTTGTTTGTTCGAGGGATCTATGATGGATTATACACTGAAGCACCAAAGAAACTGGTATAGGTATGCATATTCAAATACAGCGATATGTTATCAGGATTTAAGTGGGTCTGAACGTAGTGTTATAGTCGATGCACGAGCAGTGGGACACAGCATCTCTAAGGTAGTGATGAAGTGGGAATTTTCTTGTAAGACCATTTCAGGAGTGTACTGTGAATGTCAGGAATCTGGTAAAACATCAAATCTCAGACATCGCTGCAGCCGGAAAAAGATCCTGCAAGAACAGGACTGACGACGACTAAAGAGAATCGTTCAATGCGACAGATGTGCAATGCTTCTGCAGATGGTTGCAGGTTTCGGTGCTGGGCCATCAACAAGTATCAGCATTCGCACCATTCAACAAGATATCATTGACATGGGCTTTTGGAATGGAAGGCCCACTCGTGTAACCTTGATGACTGCACAACACACAGCTTTACACCTTGCCTGCGTCCATCAGCACTGACTTAGGACTGTTAATGACTGGAAACATGTTGCCTGATCGGATGAGTCTCATTTGAAATTGTATTGACCGGATGTTATGGACAGTCCTGCAGGATTCATGGTGTCAGTTCTCTCCAGCACTACTTCAGACATTAGTCAAGTCCATGCCACATCGTGTTATGGCACTTCTGTGTGTTCATGGGGTCCCTACACGATATTAGGCAGGTGTACCAGTTTCTTTGGCTCTTCAGCGTAGTTCGAAAGGGGCTAACTCAGCTGCCAATTCAATATAGAAACTGATAAAGATCCCATCGGGTCATGTAGCTTTGTTCAGTTTTAATGGTTTCAGCTGTTTGTCAACACCAGTAACACTCATCCTAATTTTCTTCAGCCTTTTAGTGGTCCAGGGATTAAATTGGGGCAGTTTTTCTGGGTTTTCCTTTGTAAAGGAACATTTGAAAGCAGAATTACGCCTTTTAGCTGTAGCTTTGCCATTCTCAATTTCAGTTTCTGTCATTCACTAGGGACTGGACACGAATTTTGGTGCCACCAGCGGCCTTTACAAGTGACCAGAATTTCTATGTGTTTTGTGAAAGTTGGTTCAACACTATTCTGCTACAGTCATTGAAGGCTTCACGAATTGCTTGCTTGACAATTAAATGCATTTCATTCACATCTCTGTCTGTAGTCCTATTCTTTGTTTTACACTTTATGTAGTAATTCCTGTTTCTTTAGAAGTTACTTTACAGTGGCTGAATACTATAGAGCAGGGCTTCACAACATAAGTGCTCGCGGAGCAAGACGCGAGCACGGAGCAGCGCGAGCACGCTACCCCCACTACCGGACCAGAGCTGAGAGTGGGGAGAGTCACGTGGGGCACACAACAGCTGCTGCCAGTCAATGTAAATCCGCGGCCACCTGCAGGGATATCACTCACGAATTATTACTGCGACAATTGAAACAAATAAAGGAGAATGTACACGTGCCACATAATTTTATTAGCTTAGTGTATGCCTCTACATTCGTATTAATTTGTGAACTGTTACACAATAAAAGGTGTCACTGAAGTGTGGGATTCTCTGTTATCTTGTACTTTTTGCCCTTTACATTTGTGTCTATGTTCGGAGTAATTGTTCTTGTGCATCGTAGGTGCAGCGTGCAGTTTAAATTTTGATCAGACACTGCGTTTCTCAGGTGCGTCTTGTTATATTTCATTGCAGAGAACAGTTGTTCACAAACATACGTGGAACCGAACATTGATATTATTGTAGCCGCCAGTTTGTGCAAACGAGGAAATCTATCCTGAGGAAAGTGTCTGTAGAATTTCAAAATATTTTTCTTGTTCTGAAATTTGTCTCTGTATTCTCTGTCACACTGCAGGTCAATAATTTCTAGTTGCAGCTCAGGACGAATCTCTTCAATATTCGCTGAATATGGAGAGGAGAACAGATAAAAATGACTCTGGTGCTGTCAGATCTTGAAAGCGTTGATCAAATTCTTCCTTAAGGGCAACTAAACTATGGGAATAACGTTCACAGTCTTTGTGAACATCTTGCATGGAAGATAATTTAGGAAAATGAGCTAGATTTCCTGTTTCCGGCTGACTCACCCAAAGTGTCAATTTCATTTTAAAAGCTCGTATTCGATCTATGAAATGAGTAATTAGCAGATCTTTACCTTGTAGTGGAATGTTCAAAGCATTCAGATGGCTAGTTAAATCTGCTAAGAATGCGAGATCACATTTCCATGAAGGCTCTTTCAATTCAGGAACGCACGTTATTTATTTCCATGAACATATTTATCTCATCTAATAGGCAAAAAAATCGATTTAATAATTCGCCACGACTAAGCCAGCGGACCTCGCTGTAATAAGGCAGGCAACCATACTGGCTTTCTACATCCTCAAGAAAGCTTTTAAATTGCCTGTGTTGTAGCCCATGCTTCCTTATATAATTGGTTGTACAAACAACAACACTCATTACATTTTTTAGAGCGATAATCTTTGCGCATAGGTTTTCCTGGTGGATCACACAGTAAACGCCCCATATTTCATACGGCACGGTCAGTTTTTGCATTTTCTCCTTCAACAGCGCAACGAAACCTGATTATTTCCCTGTCATCGCTGGTGCACCGTCTGTAGACACTGAAACTAAAGAATTCCACGACAATCCTATATTTTCAACACTTTTTTCAACTCTACTTAAAATATCACCTCCGGTTGTAGTGTTCTTCATGGATACTACATCAAGGAGCTCCTCCCTCACCTGAAGATCTCTTTTAACACCTCTGATAAATATGGCAAGCTGCACTGTTCCAGTGATATCAACACTTTCGTCCAGAGCTATAGAATAAGCCATAAAATCTTTACAGATATTTGCAAGCTTACTCTGGACGTCGTCTGCCATGTTCTGTATGCGACGCATAATGGTCATGTTAGATAATGGCACAATCCGAAACTGTTCAACTTGAGATGGACACAAATGTTGCACTGCAACTACCAAACATTCTTTTATTAAATCACCATCAGTGAAGGGGCGTAGGGATTTTGCTAAAAGCAAAGCAATTTAGTAACTCACTCTGAGAGCTGCCTCAGTTTATTTTTCTTCGTCGTCCAGATCATCTTCGGATAGCTTTCTTTTAAGTTTAATAACTTCCTTTGCACCGTCAGGTCCATGACATTTTCCACTTCTGTAGTCTTTCGCGTTGTACTACATATAATGTCAAATTAAATTTCCTAAAAGAATTCAGCGTTTTGTGACATACTAAACATATTGCAACACCATCTCTTTCTGTAAACAGACACAATTCATCCCAACTGCGAAAGCATGGTTGAGGTTACACAACAGCGACTTGACATGATTCTTAACCAGCGACGTGACTGTTAGAGCTGATCGTAGTACTTTAAACGTTACACAATCGTCGCGATTTCAATAGGCAAGCTGCGGCCCTATTCAAACGTGCGCGCGCATTTCCCCTCCCTCCCTACTCCGCGACCTTGCACCTGCTCGCGAGCGCATTCCTGAGCAGACGCGAGTACTCGTGCTCAAAACCGGCCAGTTGTTAAGCCCTGCTATAGAGGGGTCCCTTCCATTATGAACTATTGTACTGGCTACATATCTATCCAGTGCATGTTCAAGAATTCTTTTAAACTTGAGCCATCAGTCATCTACATGTTTCTTCCCTGTGCTGAAAGTTTAAATTTCGTCATTGAGATATGAAACTACTGATTTTTTTGTGAAATTTACTGAACATATGTATTTTTATGCTTGTTTTAATTATCGTACTTTGGTAGTCATTGTTGCCACAACCACACTGCATCGTGGTCGGTGATATTAGCTTCAATGTGGATGTCCTTGAAAGAGGTCAAGTCCACTTGTTGCCATTAGATCCAATATATTTCCATTGTGAGTGGGGTTCTGAACTATCGGTTCTAGGTAGTTTTCAGAGAAGGCATTTAGTAGTGTTTCAGATGATGTCTTTATAAAGCCCACCACTGAAGAAACTAATTTTCCCATTTGTTTGTTGAACGATTAAAAGTCTCCTCTGATGATTGCAGTTATCATTGGGAAACGTTCAAAGAAGCGAACTGAGATTTGCTCTAAGGTTTTTGGTTAAATCAGGAGATGAGTGGGGCAATAGAAGAATCCATTAATCATTTTGTGCCCACCTCTGATACTGAGTCTTGTCCAGTCACACTCACATGCAGCTTCAATTTCTATCTCAGTGGATTTGAGTTTCTTGTGTACTGCTACAAATACACTATTACCACTACCCATTATCCTATCCTTTCGATATACACTTAAATTTTCCCAAAAACATCACGGCTATCAATTTCGGGTTCCAACCAGCTTCCTCTACCAAGTTTCATGTGAGCTTCACTGCTTTCAAGTAGCACTTCGAACTCCGGCACTTTGCTGTGAATGCTTTGGCAGTTAACAATTAGGATTTTAATACTCCCACCCGTGCGAGCACCCCACACACACAGTCAGCTACCTGTGTTGCAGCCTCCGATGTCTAGGGCTCGCCAGAGCCATTTAGGGGAACCCTATTTTTCTCAACCCTATAGTGCAAGTCCAGGAAGTTACAGTATAGCTTGTCACAGGAACTTCGAAATCTCTAGTTCAGTCTTGCCACCTGACTGAGAACCAAGGGACTATGATCAGTTCTGATGACAAGGCTGCAAATTGTGAGCTTCATTGAAACTACATGCGCAGGGCTGGTCTTCTCAACCATCTCTGCCAGTCGCTGGATGACCCAAGTATGACATCGGAACCCAGACGACAGGCATCATTTGTTAAATTGTGCGCCACAATCCGCAGTTGGTTTTACCCTGTTCCCACAGTGGCTGCCAAAACAGCCTCTTTAACTTGTTGAGTGAGATCCCCAGACGTACACACTGAGTGCACGTGGTGTCCCTTGCTGCCATTTCCGTAAAGGGGTACCATCATTCTCTGTACATTTGAACTGTCAATGATTAATAGACCCTACCCCTTCTCATCCCCAAACAGGTGAAGTGAGTCCCACTGGTTCAATTTCAGTGAAAGACAGCACCTCGAACTTGTTGGTTATGGGCATTCGTATAACACCCTGAGCCCTCCCTCCTTCCCATCCACTCTGTACGGGACACACAGATTTACCATGGAAATGCCACTCACATCAAGTGGATGAGTAATGACAGATCCCATACTTTCTGCAGAGGAGACAGGATCCACAGGAGAGGATAGTACTAGAGGTTCTTTTAGTATCAGTACCACAGATACGCGACTCTCAAAATAGTCAGAGCTATTTCCAGTTGCTTACAAATGTCAACCAACTCAACCCGTCTTTGAGAAAAGCGTATACAGTGGGGCTGCATTTTGGCTGGTGCCCTGCATTACAGACCAGTAACAAATAACTTTAAACCAAGCCTGCTGGCGAGACTACCACCTGCGTCGGTGACGTAGCGCCCTCTGAAAGCGCCTATCTTTTACTCTGCTGAGCTAAAAAAATTAGTAATTCCGTATAAGAATTAAAGTAAATAACATAAATAGAGATGTCTGTTAAGCCAACAGAAAAATAATGGTAAAAATTACTAGTTTTTGTGGTCGATTATAGATGTTAGCAAAGTAGAAAATAGACTTAATTTATGATAAATATAGATAATGTACATTCCTCTTTAAGGGAAAAGCTAGGTGTAACCAATATACTAGTTACAATATCTGCTATAGAACTCAAATCACAAACACCTGTTTACTATAAATTAGAATATGCACAGGACAATAGTAACTTCCAAAAATTCTCAGAGATGCATGTTGATTTGTGTTTATACTCTGAAAATTGGGGTGCTCTGTTCTTTGGCAGTAACTGTGAATCACAAATGCTGATTTGTTACGAAATAAGTTGTCTAAAACACTTGTGTTGTGAAGCGTTCAAAAATTCTCAAAAGTAACTTATTTCTCAAGTAATTCTGCAATGAAATTAGAGAATTATTTTGAATGAGCATAGGCCTACTGTTCTCAAATATTTTAAAAGCACAAATAAGTTCAGATATACAGTTGACTATAATGGCGCAAGTTTATTGCAGCACTCATGAATGTTTTAAATTTCACAAGAAATCACAGTGCAAACAGTTATTGACACAATCAGTGAAAAGCAATGTAGAAGCAACGTGAACAGTAAAAATGTGAATCTGGAGTTTGTCAACACATGATTCTTGCACACGTGATCTCATACTATGGAAATTCTGAAGTCTGCTTTTACATATAAACAAAAAAAGGGAATTTCACAAATTTTTTACGTAACTGTTTCTGTCCCAACTTCTACACTGCATGCTGAAGAACACTGCAGTGTTAGTTCATCTCAGTCAAAATCGTGAAGATGTGGAGGGCCAACAAGGCATGTCTTCTGCCTGTTGCAGCTATCAGTGCATAACAATCATTCTTCCCGCACTCCATATGTGAGTGAGTGGGAAGAAGCCCTAGTAACTGGTACAATAGAACGTACCTTCTTGCATGCAGTTCACGGTGGTTTGCAAAGTATAGATGTAGATGTAGAACTTTTGGTTTTTGCTTATAAATTTTTTCACAATTGTTGCTGTTAATTATGTACTTTCTTAGTCACATTTTTTGTAATGCTGATGAAATAAAAGAAGTCACTAGGAAGCTGACAGCAATTTATCCTAAAATTAACTTCATAGTTAACTACAAAAGAAAAAAACATAATTCTGAACTTTCTAATATTAATAATGACTGGAGGCAAGAAATAATTAACACTAGAAACCACCCAACACCGATGTGATCATTAATGAAATCATGTTGTCCCCTAAAACATTCTTCAGATCTGTGATACACAGAACCTTGAAGTTTACCTTTGGATGAGGGTGATATCAAGAAAGACATTCAAATTTTGCTAAGACCTTGCAAAGGGATACATGAGTACCCATATCATCAAAATGTAGAAGAAAATTGAAGATAGAAAAAGTACATGGCCAGGCATGCTTCAGGATAATAGAAGTTTTCACATATACCGTATTTACTTGAATCTAAGCCGCACCCGAAAAATGAGACTCGAAATCAAGGAAAAAAAAAAAATTCCCCGAATCTGAGCCGCACCTGAAATTTGAGACTCGAAATACAAGGGGGGAGAAAAGTTTTAGGCGGCACCTCCAAATCGAAACAAAGTTGGTCCATTGTAATATGAGACACAATTTAGGTCGAATGAATGGCGATACAGCTACAGTTGTTTGGTTTGAGTCGTAAGCTTAGAAGTTAAACTTTACCAGGTAGCCATTGCTATGCGTCAGGCGCTCCGTCCGTATTTATAGGGTACCCTTCCTTTTTCACGTGCTTCATCTAGTTTGAATTCATTGCTTATTTTTCTTTGATCTGACAAGTTGCGTTCTCTTTGTTGTAGGTGTTTACGTCACTCTAAACTGAAAATGCATTACTGTACTGTGTCATGCATTGTTTGTCGCATTCTGATAATGAGTGTTTACGGCCTGTCGCCGCTTGCGGCATGACTTGCTTTTGTGCGCGCTACTGCCGCTTACAATTTAAAAAAAAAAAAGAGAGAGAGAGAGAGAGAGGAATCGTCTCATTAGCGAAACAATGGCAAGAGACTGCTATTTGTTGTTACTTACACTGCTGCTTTCTTTGATAATGATCAACAAGAACCAAATAATAGACTGCGTATGATAGAAGATGTTCTGAACGAGAGTTTAGCGAAAATTTTTCTTCCTTTTGAAAATCTTTGCAGATACCTCTTTAGTACATTACATTTTGCACAGAAATTAGAGTCATCATAGATTTAAAAATCTAGTCAATTGCCGTGCTTCATTTCTGACTGTATCACTATTAGGCATACGAATAATATGACTATAAACATGACATGATATGTATATTCTTCTGCATTTGCTGTTGTCTCACTCTAGTTTCGTAGTTTATTAGGCAGACAGGGTTTAAATGAGATAGCAGCAAACACGAAACAAATGCATGGCAAAATGTTTATATTCAAATTATTCTTATGTTGAAGAGAATACTGCTTGTGATTCACAATTCATAAAAGTTCCTATTAGCAACCATCTCTTCCCACAGGTAGGAAAAAATTCAGAACGTAGAGTTGGCCATATTGACAAACATCCCAAACAGTCTTGCCAGTCGGATTTTCGTAGTACATTCGAAGATGAACAATACGGAATTTGTATTTACTTTGTTGTATAATGTATGAAAATGTAGTGGTCGAAACTCAGGGCAGAGAAAAAAAGCTCGTCTTTCACCTTTTTTTAAATTTATTTACTGACGCAGAGGTTTTGGCGCCAGTATTTATCTTTGTGCCTGCAAAGCATGCCTGTTTAGTGCTACATATATTCGACGGCAGAAGTTAGTTGTGGCGGCATCTACCAAATTTTTCAGAACTTCCACTTACTTTGCACTCGATTCTAAGCCGCAGGTGGTTTTTTGGATTACAAAAACAGAAAAAAAAATGCGGCTTAGATTCGAGTAAATACGGTAGTAGTTCACATTCTTAAAGCATCAAGAAAGCTAATGTCTCTATAGGCCTTCACGCCAAGTAGCCTAGGAAATTTGTTACCCCACAAAAGTTGATGAAAACGTGACAAATACAGTGAGTCTGGATTGTATAAAATAAACTACAATGACAGTGGAAAAATTTATACAGGTAAAACCTGGAAGAAGTTCATGACAGGGCATAGGGTGCACTCCTACAATGGGAGGGGTAGTACATTGACAACACAATTAAAAACACAGAACATGTACCGAGAATTACTAGAGTGATATGTGCTGAATCTAGCATGCTCTCCTTCTGTTTGCTGGGCCAACCATACCTCACCTTGCGTCTACTGTGCACTGGACATTCTGTTGGTTGTGCAGTAACTTTTCTGTGTCAGGGAGAAAGTTACTGATTCTTCTGCAGGATTGAGCTGCCTTCCAAAATATTTTAATTTAAAAATTAAGTTTGCTTTGTTCTTTATAATCTGTTTTAATTCATAGGCAATAGATTTTTATTTATTGGAAGGGGATGATTATAGTGGCCAATGGAACTTTTGTAGTATCATCATCATATTAATGCAACATTTATTTAATGCTTTAGTTTCTGTGTCTGTCATGTAGATATTATTGTGTTGCAGATTCAATGTGTACTTGGAAACTTCAGGTGAAGTACGTATGGAGTAATTGTAATGCCCCCCCCCCCCCCCCCCCCCGATTTCCTGATAGTACATACCTGCCTACCCACCTTTGATCTTTCTCAATGCCTTTGTCAATCCTATATGGTAAGGATCCCTATATTGTGCTGTACCACTACAGAACAGGAAGGACAACCATAATGTAGGCAGTATCTTCAGTAGATTGGTTCTATGGCAAACTTATGAAAAGAATAGTTGCTACTCACCATATAGTAGAGATCCTGTAGAGGTGATGTTGAATTGCAGATAGGCACAACAAAAAAGACTAAAAGACTATTCGCACCTGCACGCACACAGAGTCTCTGGCTGCTGAGGCCAGACTGTGAGCAGCAGCGCGTGTTGGGAGAAGCAACTGGGTGGTGGAGGTAAGGAGGAGGCTGGAGCAGTGAGGGGGAGGAGTGGCAGGGTAGGGGTGGTGCTGCATGTGGGAGCATACAGAGATGAGGTGGAGAGACATATGGGCAGCTAGGTGTAGTCACTGTTAGACAGGTGGGTAGCGGAAAAGGAGAAAAGTAAAGAGACTGGATGTTTTGGTGGAATAGAGGGTTGTTTAGTGTTGGAATGACTACAGGGAAGGGGCGAGATAAGGAAAATGACTAACAAAGGATGAGGCCAGGAGAGTTAACTGGAATGTAGGATATATTGCAGGTAAGTTCCCACCGACACAGTTCAGAAAAGCTGGTGTTGGTGGGAAGGACCCAGATGTTACGGGTCCTGAAGCAGTCATTGAAATGTTGGGCAGCATGCTTAGCAACGGGATGGTCCAGCTGTGTCTTAGCTGCAGTTGGTGGTCATTTATGGACACAGACAGCTTGTTGGTTGTCATGCCCACATAGAATGCAGCACAGTGCTTGCAGCTTAGCTCTTAGGTCACATGACTGGTGCTTGTAGGTCACATGAGTGGTTTCCACAAATAGTCCTGTCTTTGGTGGGATAGGTGATGCTTGTGACCGGACTGGAGTAGGTGGTGGTGAGAGAATGAATCTTGCATCTAGATCTGTTACAGGGATATGATCCATGAGGCAAGGGGTTAGGAGCAGAGGTTGTGTAGGGATGGACAATGTTATGTAGGTTCTGTGGGCAGCAGAATATCACTGTGGGAGGGGTGAGGAGGATAGTGGGTAGGACAGTGTTAAACCCTGCCTGACTCAGTTCACTCCTCCATCCATCTGTGATTCACGCCCACTGACCCAGATCACCCCATTAACTTTCCAGAATTTCTTGACCTCTAACCTTATCTCACCATAACTCCTCAACATGCAAACTAATCTTACATTCACGGAAAGAAACACCATGTACTGCCTAGAAACTGATCCCTACAGTATCATCCTACCTGCTGACAAAGCAAAACTGTTATTTTGGACTGCAAGGATTACCTGACAGAGAGACTTTGCCAGATTCATCTACCTGCCACAGTGACCCCATTCCAGAAATCCAGCATTATCTCCAATCTCTCCTCATATCTTCTGCCCACCCCAGAACCTCTCCCTGGAATCCATCTCCCCCCCTCCCCCCCACACCCCCAATCACCTGTACTACTACTCGTTCTCCTACCTTCTACATGATTACTTAGTCCATAAACCCAAACAGCCAGGATGGCCAATTGTGGCCGGTTATTGTGCCCCCACTGAAAGAGTCTCTGCTCCCGTAGACCAACACCTTCAGTCTATTACCTGCAACATACCGTCCTGTATAAAAATACCAGCCATTCACTCCACCAACTCCCCATAGTTCCTGTTCCTTTACAACATGGTTCCTTTACAACATGGTGCCTTGCTCGTCACCATTGATGCCATCTCCCTTTACACTAACATCTCTAATGTGCGTGAGCTTACCGCTGTTAAACACTACCTTTCCCAATGCCCAACGGATTCAAACCTACAACCTCCTTCCTAGTTGCCATAGCCAACTACACTCCTGGAAATGGAAAAAAGAACACATTGACACCGGTGTGTCAGACCCACCATACTTGCTCCGGACACTGCGAGAGGGCTGTACAAGCAATGATCACACGCATGGCACAGCGGACACACCAGGAACCGCGGTGTTGGCCATCGAATGGCGCTAGCTGCGCAGCATTTGTGCACCGCCGCCGTTAGTGTCAGCCAGTTTGCCGTGGCATACAGAGCTCCATCGCAGTCTTTAACACTGGTAGAATGCCGCGACAGCGTGGACGTGAACCGTATGTGCAGTTGACGGACTTTGAACGAGGGCGTATAGTGGGCATGCGGGAGGCCGGGTGGACGTACCGCCGAATTGCTCAACACGTGGGGCGTGAGGTCTCCACAGTACATCGATGTTGTCGCCAGTGGTCGGCGGAAGGTGCACGTGCCCGTCGACCTGGGACCGGACCGCAGCGACGCACGGATGCACGCCAAGACCGTAGGATCCTACGCAGTGCCGTAGCGGACTGCACCGCCACTTCCCAGCAAATTAGGGACACTGTTGCTCCTGGGGTATCGGCGAGGACCATTCGCAACCGTCTCCATGAAGCTGGGCTACGGTCCCGCACACCGTTAGGCCGTCTTCCGCTCACGCCCCAACATCGTGCAGTCCGCCTCCAGTGGTGTCGTGACAGGCGTGAATGGAGGGACGAATGGAGACGTGTCGTCTTCAGCGATGAGAATCGCTTCTGCCTTGGTGCCAATGATGGTCGTATGCGTGTTTGGCGCCGTGCAGGTGAGCGCCACAATCAGGACTGCATACGACCGAGGCACAGAGGGCCAACACCCGGCATCATGGTGTGGGGAGCGATCTCCTACACTGGCCGTACACCACTGGTGATCGTCGAGGGGACACTGAATAGTGCACGGTACATCCAAACCGTCATCGAACCCATCGTTCTACCATTCCTAGACCGGCAAGGGAACTTGCTGTTCCAACAGGACAATGCACGTCCGCATGTATCCCGTGCCACCCAACGTGCTCTAGAAGGTGTAAGTCAACTACCCTGGCCAGCAAGATCTCCGGATCTGTCCCCCATTGAGCATGTTTGGGACTGGATGAAGCGTTGTCTCACGCGGTCTGCACGTCCAGCACGAACGCTGGTCCAACTGAGGCGCCAGGTGGAAATGGCATGGCAAGCCGTTCCACAGGACTACATCCAGCATCTCTACGATCGTCTCCATGGGAGAATAGCAGCCTGCATTGCTGCGAAAGGTGGATATACACTGTACTAGTGCCGACATTGTGCATGCTCTGTTGCCTGTGTCTATGTGCCTGTGGTTCTGTCAGTGTGATCATGTGATGTATCTGACCCCAGGAATGTGTCAATAAAGTTTCCCCTTCCTGGGACAATGAATTCACGGTGTTATTATTTCAATTTCCAGGAGTGTATATCCTCACCCACAATGACTTCTCCTTTGAAGGCATCAACTGCAAACAAATTTGGGGTATGGCTATGGGCACTCGCATGGCACCATCCTATGCCAGCCTGTTCACTGGCCATTTAGAGGAATCTTTCTTCAACACACACAATTCCAAACCCATCAAGTGGTTCAGATCCATTGATGACATCTCCTTGATCTGGCGGAGGGTGAGGACATCCTATCCAAATTCATCCAGAACCTCAACACCTTTTCCCCATTCAGTTCACCTGGTCCTACTCAACCCAACAAGCCAGTTTCCTCTATGTTGACCTCCACCTCAAAGGTGGCTACATCAGTATCTCCGTCCATATCAAACCTACCAACCCCCAGCAATACCTCCACTTCACAGCTACCACCCATTCTGTACCGAGAAATCCCTTCCATACAGTCTAACCACCTGTGGCTGTTGCATCTTTAGTGACAAGCGGCCCCTCTCAAAATACACCAAAGGTCTCACTGAGGCCTTCACAGACTGTAAATACCATCCCACCATTGTACAAAAACAGATCCCCCTTGGCTTATCTAGTCACACACCATATCCCAAAGTCCCACCATCTGGCCCAGAGGAACATTCCACTCGTGACCACAAAGGATTGCAGCAACTGAATCACATTCTCTGCCATGGTTTTTAACTACTTCTCGTCATGCCCTGAAATGAGCATGAACCTGCACAATATCCTTGTCCATCCCTACACAACCTCTGCTCCCAACTCCTTGCTTCATAAATCATATCTCTGTAATAAACCTAGGTGCAAGACCTGCCCCCATTCATTCTCCCACCACCAACTACTAGAGTCCAGTCACAAGCCATCACCTATACCGTCAAGCGCAGGGCTACCTGTGAAACCAGTCATATGATCTACAAGCTAAGCTGCAGCCATTGTGTTCCAGTGATGTGATCTACAAACTAAGCTGCAACTGTGTTGCATTCTACGTGGACATGACAACCAACAAGCTGTCTGTCCACCTGGGTAGATACCGACAAACTGGCCTAGAAACACTGGATCACTCCGTTCCTGAGCACGTTGGCCAACACGGCGTTCTTCATTTCAATGACTGCTTCACAGCCCATGTCACCTTGATCCCACCAACACCAGCCTTTCTGAATTTTGCATGTGGGAATTCCATCCTACAACCCCATAACCCTTCTGGCATCAACCTTCGTTAGTCATTGCCCATACCTATCTAGCCTTGTCCTCATTCTCATTCCAGCACTACACTGCCCTCTACTCCACCAACATACTCACAGTCTTTTTTACTTCCCTCCTTTTCCACTACCCCCTCCCCTCCATCTAACCTCCCGGACCTTACCTAGCTGCCCTACCCCCTCTCCACCTCATACCTGTATGCTCCCACAAGCAGCACTTCACCATCTCCCACCACTAGCCTGCTACCACTCCCTCTTCCCATCCCCAGCCTCCTCCCTACCCTCACCATCTGGCATGTGGTTGCTTCTCCCATCATGTGCTGCCACTCACAGTCTGGCCTCAATAGCTAGACTGTGGCCATGTGTGTGAGAGTTGCATTTGTGTGTGTGTGTGTGTGTGTGTGTGTGTGTGTGTGTGTGATGCAGGTCCATTGGCTGAGAGCTTATTTTCTGACAGTCTTTTTGTTGTGCCTATCTGTGTCTCAGCATCTTTACCATATGGTGAGTAGCAGCTATTCTTTTCATAATTTTGTCGTATTCCATGGATTTTTCATTGTACATTTGTTCTATGTCTTCTGCGAGTAAAATGTTGTCATTCACATATGATGACTCCAACGTTCTACCAGTAAAATGCAGTGTTTGGTTTGCTTTCTACACAACATTTTCCATGTGATGGCTCCAATTTAAGTTATCCGTAATTTAATTCCTAAGTGGAACTGGGCTGTCGTCTTTTCAGGAAAACAGCATTGTTAAAACAAACATTTTTATTGCTCAGAAAACTTCAACAGTTGTCAGAATGCATGGAGAAGCAAACGCCCCCCAAAGCGTCTGCTGTACACGAAAGGTGAGAAGTTTTTGCAGTCAGTGAGCAGCTTGTCATCTCTGCTGACCCGTGGTGTTGCTTGGCCATTGAAGTGATAATGGCAGGACACTGATGTCATTAGTGTTTGGCATCCTGCAACACTGCTTTTGCACAGGATGGTGGCAGCCATGTCAGGGCATCTGGGGCACACAGAATCACACCTTATATCCAGCATGGATCCACTCTTAGCAACAGCGCCTGCCCATGCAAGTACAGGTGGACAGCAAGGAGTTCGCTCACACAGACAGTGGTGACTGCACGGTCTCAGACTCGAACAGTAGACCATCTGGGCAGGAGGGTCAGCAGCTGGTGAAATAGGCTCACAAGTGGGCTACTGCTTGGAGGGCACTAAGTCAACAGCATTGACTCAGTGCAAACAGTAGGATCACAGCTAGCAGCAACAGCATACGGTGGAGGCAGCTTTTTTACTCATGTCATTGAAGTCCGTTGTGATCCTCCCCTTGTAGCTGGCGGCTCTCAGGCTGCATGCTTCTGTTGAGAAATGAATAGTGTTTATAAAAGCTTGGCCCATCCTTGTTTTGCCTTGGCACCAATTTCCATCATACAAGCCCCAGCAGAGTAATGGCTCGGGTGTGAAGCAATCAGGTCGCCAACACCTCAGCAGCTCTGCATTTCTGTTGCATTGATAATATTACAATTGTGGTCCCTCTGCTTGGCTGGACTGTCTGGTAACTGCTCCATGCTGTGGTGGCAGTACTTGTATCAGCAGGTCGCTCCTGATGTGAGAGCCTGGCTAGCCCACGTCTCACCCATTTCCATGAGAATCGAGAATTAACTCTCGTCTCCAGTTTATTCAGCTGTGCCAAGTAAATTAGTTGAGTTGCAACAGGAATCCACATGAATATTTTTAGTAATTTTAGTAGTTACTAATGTTGAGGACTTCATTCTTTTTATTGTTCCACTGTTGAAGTTTTTGCAAAAGTCCAGTCAAAAAGTGCACTGTAAACACTGAAATTTTCACTCTGTGCATCTAATCATTTACAGACAATTTCACAAAAATGATTTTTGACAAAAATATATTCTGCGTTTTGCGGTCTCTAGTAATTTGTATCATTAATCTGGAAAGTTTACTAGACAGTAAACATCATCATCAGCAGCAGCAGCAGCAAACAGTCCAAGAAGGCTGCTCAGGTGTCTTTGTAAATTGTTATGCGGGTCTCAAACAGCAGATGGCCTGTAATGCTTACTCGAACACAATATATGTTCCATATTCTTCCTGCAAATTGATGTCAGTGATAAAAAGAGTCAATAATTCAGCTGATGAGTTCAGTTTACTTGGTATGGCCTGTGCAATGTTCCAGTCTTGAGGTACAGGTTTATTGTCAAATGAGCAGTTATATATTATTGCTAAATATGTGGCTATCTCAAAAGCATGATGTAAAATGTGCTCATTCAATGAGAAGCAGAGATTTGAACATAACTACATTATGGTCAAGGTTTAACCTTTTACTTTACAATCCCTCTCCAATCGTAGGTGCAACATTTTGATGGGTATTAAGCACCCACATATGAAATGCATAAACTATTATGATATTGAGGCCTTAGGAACGTATCTCTCCTTAGTAAAAAAAGAAACAGGTGATCTAATATACAGAATAAATTTGATGACAAAACTAAAATGCTTGTTGTAGCAGTAGACTGTGACATTGTTGTAGGTACAACTGTAAACATAATAACTTTTATTGTTCTCTTATTAACAAATATAATCTTTAATCTTCTCTGTGTGAAGCCATTCTTAATAGTATTTTTTTCTGTAGGTGTTTGAGAAAACTGGAACATTCAAATTTCAGTTTGGTATACCAGGAAGAGAGGAGGGCCAACTGTGGTATCCACGTAAAGTGGCTGTAATGAGAAATAGTGGAAAATTTGTGGTTTGTGATCGTGGCAATGAAAGGTCTCGAATGCAAATTTTTACAAAAAGTGGCCATTTTGTGAAGAAAATAGCAATCAGGTTAGACAATCTACAAAAATGTTAGACATTACCATTTAAATTAGTTATGGTAATTCAATGTAATACAAATAATTCAATACTTAATACTTTGTCTTTACTGTTGTGAGTGATAACTGGAAACTTTCTGTTTCAGGTACATAGATATTGTTGCTGGACTGGCAGTTACATCACAGAGTCATATTGTTGCAGTGGATAGTGTATCCCCAACTGTCTTTGTTATATCGGAAGGTGGTGAACTCATTCATTGGTTTGACTGCAGTGAATATATGAGAGAACCATCAGATATTGCAATCAGTGGTAAGTAATTTCTCACTGTTGCAGCTTCCATAAAAAATAATTAATGCAAAAAGCAGCAACATGTAAAAATGTACACAACATGGAAAGGCAAAGCAATTGCAGAAATGTGAGAAATATTGTGAGTATTCACATACAGAAAATGTTTTATGCACTTGCATGAATTACACTTCTGTGTGCCACCAACAGGAATTTGAGTTGCGCTCATGTGATCCTCTGTATTTTCAGCGCACTTACAAATTGACCGTGTTCTTGAAAGTATTGCTTCTTAAAAGGGCAGTGAGCTACACACAAGACTTAAGCATTTCAAATTTTTATGGCTGTATTGCCAATATGGCTTATGGATCTGCAACACACTTCATGAATTTCATGTTTATTTTCTTTCCGCATCATTTGTTCTGCTGAAATAACACAGACACTTATTTGAACGGATGAAAAATAGTGTTACACTTAATATTTCATTTCATTGGCATGTATTAAACATAATCCTTGACCAGCTGGCTGCCAGTGATCATGCTGAGACTAATGTGATCAGCGTCTTTTCCACATTCAGTCTCATAAAACATCACCAAGCAGATCTCCCATTTTTTTGGAACAATGGATTCCTTCATCAGAAAGCAAACCTCAGAAGAAAGAAGAAAGAATTATGCACATTAGTTGGCATACACAATCGGTTAATTGGCCACTTGTTTCGAAAGATATATGTGATACAAAGTGGGAAAGTAAAATTGAAATTCCCTATCAACTAGTGCAATTTTGATGTCATTTCTGACATCCTGCCTCCCCTCTGCCATTTAAACATGGCTGTAGCTATTAACCCCCCTCCTTCGTTTTTAGCCATCCGAGCTAGAGTTCCGTCCATAATGGTCTATACCAACGGGATATTAATCTCTGAGCTTCTCTCGTGCAATATTCCTCCATTCATGTTGCTAATCAATAATGAAGTTACTTTTGGTGATTGGATGTGTTTAATTTTTAAAGTAAAGTTTTATTACAAAAAGTTACTTTAGTTCTACTTCTTTTTCAGGTAAAGAGTACTTTGTATGTGATTTTAAAGGACATTGTGTTGTGGTATTCAATGAAGAAGGCCAGTTTTTGCGTCGCATTGGATATGAAAACATTACAAATTTTCCCAATGGAATAGACATATCAGATGCCGGTGATGTTTTAGTTGGTGATTCCCATGGAAATCGCTTTCATGTGGCTGTGTTCTCAAGAGATGGTGTTTTGCTATCAGAATTTGAATGCCCCCATGTCAAGGTAAGTTAAAGATAGAAATAATTTTTTTTTACATAATATTAAGACAGGTAATTTTGGAACTATTTCAGTTTGTGTAATATGTGTATAAATTACACAATTATAGTGGTTGGTTGAGTGAGGCTCAGTAAATCAAAATTTTACTATGTTTCTCTACCATTTTAATTACTCTGTCTGTGTGACATAGAAGTGCCTTTTAAAATACTGCACAGAGTGTGTGGAGGGTAGCATTGTTGCCAGCATGTGTCTGAGGGGCCACACCTGTTTTCGGCACACGATTGTTCTGGCTGTCTTTGAAGCATTTTTAAGTAATAAACAAATAACAATTCTAAACAGGGCATTTACATTACTGAATACTTTCTAAATAGTTGCAGTCTTGGTGTAAATGGCACAATTTTTCTTCCTCTGACCAAGAACTGGTATTGTAACCAACAGAAATAATTATTTTTTCTATATTCTAGCAATCCTTCACAGATTTGTGTTCACTATCTTCGTGGTGTGGCTCACAACCCGAGACTAGTCCTGTTGGGCAACAATCACAATAGTTTCTTTTTCAGAATTTTCATCTCACTGAGAATAAACTTTTTATAGTTTGCTGCCAAATTACTTTTCACTGCAGTCAGTTTGTCAATTAGACAAGTGTGGTTTTTTTGTTTTTGTTTGTACAGCCTATAAAGGCCCACCAGCTCCACTCTATTCATGCCAGGTTCAGTTTTCTATGTGGTACATTTTTATCTACTCAGAACAAAATACCCGTTCTCATCCACTGCATTTATAGAATTTTTATCTAACAGAGCAGAGTGGAAAGCCACATTGTCCATTACTATTGTCGAATTTGAGGAATATTTTAGAGCAGATAATAGGAAAACATAGCTGAAAGTCGTAGGTGTTCACTCCAAGTAAGATATCATTGATATCCTTTCACCATGTATTTTAATTTCACCCTTGAACCATTCTTTTATTTCCACAATTGCTTCTTCAGTGTACAGATTGAGCAGTAGGGGCGAAAGACTACACCCCTGTCTTACTCCCTTTTTAATCCGAGCACATAATTCGTGGTTGTTCACTGTTACTATTCCCTCTTGGCTCTTGTACATAATGTATGAGGGTCGTTCAATAAGTAATGCCCAACTTTTTTTTTCCACACAACATTTTTATTGTTAAGTGTCAGAATTTGGTGACAATATACATCAACATGTCTTGTCAATGTCCTATTTTTCTGTGCAGCCTCCATTGCATTCTGTGGCTGTACGCCAACATTGTGGAAGAATATTTATTCCCTGCTGGTGAAATCTCTTGTCCTGTAGGTGTACCCATGTTTTCACTGCATGACTGTCACACTCATCATCTTCAAAGTGTGTAGAGCCAGTTGTCAAGTAGTGGTGCGCTGGTCGGCACGAATAATGGCATCCGCACGATTCAGCATATTTGGAGCATTGGTTGAGACAGGACGTCCTGAACGAGGATGATCATGGAGCTCTGTTTTTCCATTTTCTGAGGCAGTAATTTTCGTAACCCATCACCCAACTGTACTCCTATCAACTGCAGCATCGCCTTACACTGCACACAAATGTTTATGGATGTTCATTGTGGTTTGTTTTTCTGCACACTAGAATTAAATAACATCATGCTGCTTGTAATGCAAGTCGTATGTAGATGCTGTTTTAATGCTGTGCTATGGATGTGGCACCTGGCAGAACAGTTCGAAACTTCTGGTGGCACACACAAAAAATACCACATGTGAAGCACCAACAAGGGTGTTTCATATATTACCCGTCTCTCCTTACAACTTACTCCTGTTTTTCTCAGAATTTCAAACATCTTGCACTATTTTACATTGTTGAATGCTTTTTCGAGGTCGATGGATCCAATGAACGTGTCTTGATTTTTCTTAAGTCTCGTTTCCATTATCAACCGTAATGTCAAAATTGCCTCTCTGGTGTCTTTAGCTTTCTGAAAACCAACTGATCCTCATCTAACACCTCCTCAGTTTTCTTCTCCATTCTTATGTATCTTGTTCTTGGCAGCAACTTGGATGCATGAGCTGTTAAGCTGATTGTGCGATGATTCTCGCGCTTTTCAGCTCTTGAAGCTTTTGGAATTTTGTGGATGATATTTTTCCGAAAGTCAGATGGTATGTCGCCAAACTCATACATTCTTCACACCACCGTGAATAATGGTTTTGTTGCCACTTCCCCCAATGATTTTAGAAATTCTGATGGAATGTTATCTATCTCTTCTGCCTCATTTGATTGGAAGTCCTCCAAAGCTCTCTTACATTCTGATAATAGAAGTTTTCACATATACCGTATTTACTCGAATCTAAGCCGCACCTGAAAAATGAGACTCGAAATAAAGGAAAACAAAATTCGCGAATCTAAGCCGCACCTGAAATTTGAGACTCGAAATTCAAGGGGAGAGAAAAGTTGTAGGCCGCGCCTTCAAATCGAAACAAAGTTGCTCCATTGTAAAATGTGACACAATTTAGGTCGAATGAATGATGATACAGCTACAGTAGTTTGGTTCGAGTCGTAAGCTTAGCAGTTAAGCTTTACCACGTAGCTATTGCTATGCGTCAGGCGCTCCGTCCGTATTTATACGGGTGCCCTTCCTTTTTCACGTGCTTCGTCTGGTTTGAATCGATGGCTTATTTTGCTTTGATCTGATAAGTGCCGTTTTCTTTGTTATAGGTGTTTGCGTCACTCTTAAGCTGAAAATGCATTACTGCACTGTGTCATGCAGTGTTTGTCGCATTCTGGTAGTGCGTTTTTATGGCCTGTCGCGGCTCGCGGCGTGGCTTGCTTTTGTGCGCGCTACCGCCGCGTACAATTAAAAAAAAAAGAGGAATCGTCTCATTAGCGAAACAATGGCAAGAGACTGCTATTTGTTGTTACTTACACTGCTGCTTTCTTTGATAATGATCAACAAGAATCAAATAATAGACTGCGTATGATAGAACATGTTCTGAACGAGAGTTGGGCGAAAATTTTTCTCCGCTTGAAAAGCTTTGCGACCGCTTCTTTATTACATCAAATTCTGCACAGAAATTAGAGTCATCTTAGATTTAAAAATCTAGTCACTTGCCATGCTTCATTTCTGACTGTATCACTATTAGGCATAAGAATAATCCGAATATAAACATGACACGATACATATATTCTTCCGCGTTTGCTGTTGTCTCACTCTAGTTTCGTAGTTTATTTGGCAGACAGGATTTAAATGAGATAGCAGCAAACACGAAAGAATACATGGCAAAATGTTTATATTCGTATTATTCGTATGGTAAAGAGAATACTGTATGTGATTCAAATTTCATCAGGTTCCTATTAGCAACCATCTCTTCTCACACATAGGAAAAAATACAGAACGTAGAGTTGGCCATATTGACAAACATACCAAACAGTCTTGCCAGTCAGATTTTCGCAGTACACTGAAATTGTGCTACATTCGAAGATGAACAATACGGAAGTTGTATTTACTTCGTTGGATAATGTATGAAAATGCAGTGGTCGAAACTCGCGGCGGAGGAAAAAAGCTCGTCTTCAACTTTTTTTTTTTTAATTTATTTACTGACGCAGAGGTTTTGGCGCCAGTATTTATCTTTGTGCCTACAGAGCATGCCTGCATAGCGCTACATATATTCGACGGCAGAAGTTAGTTGTGGCGGCATGTACCAACATTTTTCATAACTTCCGCTTGCTTTGCACTCGATTCTAAGCCGCAGGCGGTTTTTTGGATTACGAAAACCGGAAAAAAAGTGCGGCTTAGATTCGAGTAAATACGGTATACATTCGCGCACACACACATATCCATCTGCACATACACAGACACAAGCAGACATTTGTAAAGGCAAAGAATTTGGGCAGAGATGTCAGTCGAGGCGGAAGTACAGAGGCAAAGATGTTGTTGAAAGACAGGTGAGGTATGAGCAGCGGCAACTTGAAATTAGCGGAGGTTGAGGCCTGGCGGATAAGGAGAGAGGATATACTGAAGGGCAAGTTCCCATCTCCGGAGTTCTGACAGGTTGGTGTTAGTGGGAAGTATCCAGATAACCCGGACGGTGTAACACTGTGCCAAGATGCCTGTCAGAACTCTGGAGATGGGAACTTGCCCTTCAGTATATCCTCTCTTCTCGTTATTGTCTGAATAAAAAAGAGAACATTCTTTGGAGAAGATTCTCAGAGCAAAATAACATTCACTGAGAAAGTTCCCTGTTTCACACGAATAAAAAAATTCAAAGCATGTTCTCTGATGGATGAGTGCTGTGAGAAAATGCGATGATGAGCATCTAAAAATGTCTGACACTTTCGTCTGGAGTCACACACTAGTCTGAAAACTCGGGTCTGTTAAATAGCACAAAAATGTTTTCATTTCTGCTTTATTTGATAGGCCGCCCCTCTCTACTTTCATCATTTTTGGGAAGGAAGTTTGTCAGCCAAATAATGTTTTTATTGTTTAACCTGTATAAACTTACACAGTTTCTCTCTTTAGTATTTCTTTTAGCTGTATATTTTTTTACCTTTCAACCAACATAAATTCTGATATTTTCACTTCAAAACCAGGTAAAACTTCAACCTCAACAGAACTTACTCAGCTCGAAGTATGCAAAAGAGCTCACTTCAATAAATGGAAGATGTTCTCTCTTGTGAGAAACTTATCTAATTTTATTCATGCAAAATCAACTAATGTTCTTCACGTTGAGTGATTTCCCTCACCCATTTACTCAAACTGAGAACATTCTCAGTGAAGTATATTCTCTGACTCGCTTTATTCATGTGAACATGAGAATGTTCTCTAAAATTCCAAGAATAAAGTTACATTCTGTGTTTTATTCACATCTGCCTCATCCAGCAGGGAAGAAATATTTCATTCAACTCGCTGCAGCAGGCTAACTGTTCAGTGTACAAACATGGAACTGGCATCATTGTATTGTGCAAAAGATACACAACGCTTCAGTTTTGTCATATTTGTTACCAAGATGAGACAGTCGTAGATTACAGTTGTTTTCATAGGTTACAACTGTTGGTATTAATTGGTATAGACAAATAATTAATGAAACCTCCTTCAATTAAGATGGCTAGAAGCTTTGTGTCAAAAAACTCTTGCTATTACTGCCAGAGTTCCTGATTTCATCTTATCACTCAGTGTTTCCTTTCAGTTGTTGAGTAGTTATGAATATTAGTTCTATAATAAATAGCACTTCATTTACAAGAGGAAAAATATACTTACCCACAATCTGATGTAGTTTTGCTGGTTTTTGATCAGTAACTCTCATACACTGTTTTTACTGCTTTAGCAATTTTTGAAATAGTTGAGTGGCTTCATTTTCAGTAATTTCTTCTTCTTCTTCTTCTTCTTCCCATACAACTTTCACATGGCGCTTATGCCAGTTTTCATCTATAGTCCTTAAGGGAAGCATTGAACACAGCAGTATTTCCAAAAGGTTTTCAGTGTGATGACGTTGACATAGATATATAATAAACTATTTTACATGCCTCAGACTTAATTCTGTTTGTAATGAGAGTTAAAACTGGTGACTTTTTAACTACACATTCACATTTTTGATCTGTCTCTCTTTGCCTGCTGTCTTCTGTACTGCCTAGATACAGACTTCGGTTTGATGCTTTGTTACATCTTACAGGGCATTATAACTTCTCTTATAAGATATTATTATTGAATTAATTTAACTCGCAATGAAAATAAAATTAGCATTAGTATACTTACTACACTATTTTCTGCAGGTGTCTCGTTGCTGTGGCCTAAAGATCACGTCAGAGGGTTATGTGGTCACTCTAGCTAAGAACAATCACCATGTGTTGGTTCTCAATACACTTTATATAATGTAGAAAATCATTAGTGATTGAAAAATGAAAGGACAATAGCTGTTGTGAGTAAGCCACAAATTAGATTTTAGTTCATTCGAATTACAGGGAGTTATAGATGATCTCGCATTAAAATGCTAATGATTATCAATAGCCAGTCAGGTAAAGAACAATAGATCTTTATTGTGAACACTATTGCCTGTTTAGGCTGTAAATTGTTTCAGATGAATGTGGGGGGAATATATTTAGTATAGGCAGAAGTCTATTTTAAAACTGATTGATAAACTGTATTATTGTGGAAGTGCATTTAGCAAATTATCCAAATAGACAAATACTGGAGTTAAATATTTACACTAATTATTATTTTATATTTGTTGACTTTTACGAACTAAATTATTATAATTATTTAGTAGCAGCAGTAATATGGTTCCTAATTGTAAAGGCTTCAAGAAGCACTTTTTGTTTCTAAGTGTATGTGAGTGTATTATAATATGGCTGTGTGTCTGCATATGTGTGTGTTGAATATTTTTGTGTAACTAATAATTACAATACTTACTCAGGACATTTTATTTTCATCTTATTATGCTACATATATAACTTTTTTAATATGTGTGGTTGAAATTTTGATTTTATCTTAAAAAGAGAATTGTATTTAAAATGTTTGCTGTGACTTATTCAGCTGATAGGCTACTAAGCAAGAAGGAACTTGATCCTGATAATGTTTGGTCAGACAGTGCCATTTTTTACTCAACTGTTGACAGCAAATACTTTCTGTGTTTCCTACCCTTTGGCTCTGTGTGTGTGTGTGTGTGTGTGTGTGTGTGTGTGTGTGTGTGTGTGTGTTTTGTTTGAAGGTTATGTTTATGTGTACTCGCATACATGCTTGTACATTGTATGTCTGTGCAGTTCCCACTTTTCACATCTATCCCTCCTTTCACTTGGAGACCCAAACATCCCATCCTCATTTTAATTGCCACTTATGTCCCATTCTTCTCTTAATGGATATATTTTATTGTAGGATATACTTGTAGAATGTGAAAAAGAATGAGGTGTTTTATGCCTGCGTTAATGTGCTAGTGTGGCAGACAATTTCCAAGGAGACAAATGTTGTACTTGCAAATCCCATGTATTACTCTAAAGTGCTGTTTTACTGCACAACAGTTTTCCATTTTGTGTTTTGAGGAGTATGTTTTTAAATAATTCACTGATATTTTAAGTGCCTGTATGGTTAGGTGAAATATGTCCATCACATAGCCAGACTCCATAATTTGGTTTTCTATTGTATAAAGAATCAAAGAAAATTGGAAGTGAAATTATTTACACAAAAGGTGTAATTGGTTTCCTAACCTACGTCTTTTATGTATCATAGATGGTATGTTGAAGTTTTATTAGTGGTACCTAAATGACAAGGTTAATGGTCTCCCAAGGAAACCTCACCTCTACTTTAAAAATTTCATAAATTTATGTGGTTGACTACCATAAATTGAATGTGTTTAAGTGTCCTTAGTGTTCTACAGTTAAGTTATTGTAAATAACTGTTAGTCAGTTTATGTATTGCATATTGAATATATTCGAGTCTGTGAATTGCTTATTTACACGCACATAGAACCATCTATTAACATAGTAATGGCGTATTGCTGGTTTTTGTCATATCTTCATTTGAAAATAATTTCTGTGATAAAATTATAAACTTAAAATTATAAAAACTAGTGCAGAGCAATTGAAGTATTTTGTTAGTAATTGTGATTCGTCCTTCCGTCTGATATTATCTACCGATTCTTTTGAAAACAACGAATTTTTCTATATAATTACATACAACATAGAATACTATTACTATGTGCGTAGATGGGCAATAAGACAAACACCTGTTTTGTGTTTCTGGCTAATCTAGAAGTCACAACCTCTTTATCAATCTGAGTTTAGCTTTCTAAAATGCTATTAAACTTTATTCTTATTTACCCAATTTTGTTTGTCCTAAGAAGCTGTTTTAAAAGTAACAATTCAAAATCACTTTTTAAAAATGCCTGTGATAATAGTATCTTCAGGATGAGTTGTGACCTTAGTATCTCGTTGTTTTATTATGCGCTGCCTGTATTTACTAGTGCGAAAACTTAGCAAGTAAGGTTTAAAAAAAATAGCCATAATGTTTCTATGAAACTGTATGTCTACAAAATTTTAAAAAAATCAAAGCTTAAATGTCTGTTTAGGACATATTTATGTGTATAATGTAGCTTCTCCTTCCTTTGAGGAAAGCAAACTGAAATGTTAAAGGGGTGCTTGTTTCCTTTCAAACCATTATGTCATGTTGACAGTGTCTTCTCTGTATAAATAAGGGACAAGTTCAAAATTATTAGTGAAGAAGTTTATTCTTCAATTTCAGTTTGTAAGGGGGTATCCATTGTTAATACAAATATCAGTATATTTTTGTTATTTGACTTAATTGAAGCAACAAAATTTTACACATACATACTCTCTCTTTAAAGATATACATATATACATTATATATATATTAAACCTGCTCAGAAACTTATACATGTTTTGGGTATATAAATATATTTACGAAACTTTTTGACCTTAATAGGTTGGGCATACCTTCTGAACCTTGCTGTACCACAGTGATTAATCAAAGAAGTTGTGCCTAACCTCCATTTTGATCCCCCTATGATTTACCTCAATAATGAGAAAATATATAAAAAAAATATTGTGGTAATTGTGATAGAATTTTTGATGGTTTTTACAAATCACAAGTCTTTTTCAATGTGTACAAAATGTGTTATTACTTTTTAGATAGCCACTCTGTATTGAGTAATTTTTCCACCCTAACTGCTAAACAAGTGAAATGAATATTGAAACAATAACACAGAATTCTTTAAACTGAAGCGAAAGTGCTTCAGGGGTGAGTTTGTACGTATGTTTCCCCACCAAATTCACTAGCAATAAATGTTGTTAGTTTTGTCAGTATTGAAATTATAAGAAAACAGTTGTAATTATCTACACTAATATTTGTATAGACCTTTGTTGTGTATCATTCCATCCATAATGGAACCAGTAGCCACGTGATTTCCTTCAAAGTTTTGATGCACAGAAGGAAATACGCCTTCAAAGGCTTATTTGGCATCCCTCAGATATGTGTGCAGAAAAGTAGTGTGAACATTTAAATCCGTTATCCCTGGTTCCATCTTTGAAATTAGTCAGTGATTCACCGGTCATTGAGGCAGCTTAAACAGTGGCATAAAATCAGTATATTGATGTGCACTGCCCTTCGTGCTTTTCTGCCACAACCATTTGCACAGTCTAGATGGCTTGTTGGAAGGCAAAGATTATAATTCCAATACTCAGAAAATTGGATTAACATTTTGAGCTTCACTTAAACTGTATGAAGTACAGTTGTGTATACTTTAATTACTAGTGATGTGTGGTGTGTGTGTGTGTGTGTGTGTGTGTGTGTGTGTGAGAGAGAGAGAGAGAGAGAGAGAGAGAGAGAGAGAGATGTGTCTTGATTTGACAGAATAACTCATACTGTCACAATTGGGAGTATAATTAAGCTGTGCAGGTGGTTGTCTTTCTCTTCCCTTAATTTAGTACGCTTAACATGTCATAGTCCAAGGTGGAATACCAACCACCAATGGAGTTTGTGCTATTGCACATATAATGTCAGTTGGGATGTTCAACAAGTTCATCCTGCTACATATTTTAGCACTGTGGTTGTTAAATTTGAAGCAACCTAATTTTGTCTTCCTAGTTGCTAAGGAAAGTAATTTAGTAGTTAATTATAAAGAAGAATTTTTTAAATCTCAGAAAAAGTCTGTTATTTTTCATTATAGTTGCAGTTAAGTGAGTTTAATGGTTTCTGTTGTTCACTTATAGTTAACCACTCAAATTTCCAATATAATTTAGAACTTTTAATTGTTTTTCAATTTTATCATTTGTGTTATATGTCAAAGGCTTTTTTATTGTCAAGTTTTTCATATACATCTTATTTAATATTTGAAAATTAGTTTTATAAAATTTTATGTAAAATATTGCGTTTTCAGTGGTCAAATGGCTGTTTAAAAATGCAAATGAAGGAGGAAATCAGTACTTCCCAAAAACGTTATTCAGAGCCTTTTTCACACTACCCCTTATTTCAGACTGGATCAGGCTGTTCCATAAGTTTTGTGGCATTTCATGGTGTTTGTTACTGGTTTCCTTTTTCAGTTGTTGCATTCTATATTATTATGACATGTGTCATAATGTTATTTCATCAAAATATATAAAAATAAAAAATATACAAATTATAAAAGTATTTTATGGAATTGACACTTTTGTTTCGGTGGATAAAATAACAGGAACTGCTTTATGAAGAAAACTTGTTACCTTGAGTAGTTCAGCCCTATTTCAGCAACAGTTTTCTGCACTGAGCAGTGACCATAAAGTGCTATGACTTGCACCATTGAGAGTTCAACTCAGCCTGCCAACTGAAATGTAAATGTGTATGCATAAACTCTAAAATTTGTTTATTCTGTTACAGTGATGATAGAAATAACAAAAAGGGAGATACATATATTTAGGAAGCACTGTTCGGAAGTATTATTTGTATAATATTTATGGGGAAAATTTTGTGTGTATTGCCACTGTACCTATTTTTGTTCCACTGATGTTAAATGTTATTCCCCCTCTTCATTCGATATGTGTACACATTGTAGTCTGAAATTGGATTTCATTCCTCTGCATTTGGATAAGGTGCTATCTATCAAGTGCTCAGAATAGCAATGTTGAAATGTCAACTTGGTGATAAGTAATTTAAAACATTTCGGTTGGCAGAATTAGTGATACAGTAGGCCCAGTATGTTAAAAATGGTTGTGAGATTTTATGTTGTACTTTTTCGTGTTTGGAGAGTTCTGTCATTTCTATGCAGTTGTGCAATAATACCCGATTATAATTGTAAAAAGGAAAAAAAAAAATTAAAAGTAAACCAGTGATAGGAAAAGAAACATAAAATTATACACTTTTACTTTGTGTTGTACACATTTGTAAATAATGCCAAAAGGTGATAATTTTTTAATGTTGAGCAATTGCATTCCAAGCCTTAAAATATAACTTTACCCATATGTTGAAAAGATGTTTCATTATCAGAGTCACAGGGTTCAGTGACTGAGGGGCCATCTGTGATTGTATTTAAGAAGTCTATTAATATAAATTCGAGCAAAAAGATTTAAAATCTAATAATAATCTCAAAACTGCAGTTCCTCAAATTTTCATATTTTTCTTGAAGTAAGATCTGTGTTTTTGTTTGAGTTGACTTCAATATTGAAATTAGTAAGGTTTTCTCTGATGTACTTAGGTAAGATGTTTACAACTTTGCCCATCTTCATGGCTGTTGATTGCAGGTACACTCATACTTCATTCACTTTCTAATAAAATGTATATTTGTTTGAAAGTGTGCTGGCAAAAGTAGGTTACAAGTTACATTATGTTTAGCCCCCCCGTTCCCCCTACCCCCTTCTTGCATTATTGCCCGTCACATTTAAGATTTAAATTTCTTGGTCGTCTTAATTATTTTAAAATTCAGGGCACTTTTTGGGATCATAAAATTTTACAACTAATTAATTTATGAAGCACATATTTCCAAAATTTTTGTCTTTGTGTCGGTATTCTCTGTACTTCCATTTACGTTGTTAACGTACATTTAGACTTTGTATGCACTTGCTGAGACAAGCTGCCTCATTTTCTTTGTGGTATTGCCTGCTCCTGTGTGATGTGTAGTTTGACATTTTTATGAAACTATGCAGCACTATTAATAAACAACTGTAAACAGTATTGTGGTGATTCATATTTTCCAGTAATCTAGTTATCATTGTTTTTTTTTTTTCCTCATGTAACTGATTCATTGATCATACAGTAGCACAAGATTTGCACTTTCCCCTAAATGTAAAGGGGGAAAACAGAAAACAGTATTATCTCTTTTTTTAGAAGAAAAGGAAAGTTAAATTCGTGTTAAGAAATATTCGCACAGGCATGTTTGAAGTATTCTTTCCCTAATATCGTTACATTGCTTTCAAAAGAATGGAGTTGTTTTGGTAACTATGTCATGTACATAAATGAGATGCATAAAGGAACCAGAACTTTTCTAAAGGGGAAAAATTTGGATAATTCGCTGGTCTATACTTTTATGAATGAAGTTTAATGGAACAGACAAAGATTTTTAATAATTGGAGTTCATTAATATGTAGTATGAATGTACCTGCAGTTTTGCACAGCTGTATGTAGATAGCAGAGAAAATATTGGTTCTTATGACATTGTACTTAATAATGCACTGTCGTGGAGGTCCTGGGTTAGTTATTTGGAACCAGTGTTGCTTTTTAAGCAAAATTTTATGTAAGTGCCAAATAATTAAGTGAGGTTCAGGTCCTATAGTTGCCGACAAATTGTTGAAGATGGCCCCTAAATAGATTGATTCATTGTTTAATTGGGCTCCTGAGAGTTATTGATTTACTGACTGATGATAATATGTATTGTTCACAATATTTTTTATTCAACTGTAAATTTATCACTTGTTATAGTCAGCTCAAGTACAAATTTTTGAAATAATTTACTGATAATCTGTAGATTATTTGAACTTTTTACATAGTTTTTTTTCTTATTGTTTATTTTATTGCAAAGAATTGCTGTTTTATGTCTGTTCAATATTGTATGACAGTGAGTCATGGCATTATCCACCTTTTTTTCTTTATTTGCTGTGCTTAATAGCATTTGCAGATCAGACAGACAGAGGGACACTGACTTTAGTCCTAAATTATTTTTTCTTCCTTGGTGGAAAAATGGTATTTTTGTCCAAAGCATGCTCTGAGCACAGCTTTTAAACTGAGATTCAAGCTTTAACTCTTAAAATATTAATAATTACATTTTGTCTGATGTCACACTTTTCAAAATTGTTTGTATTTTGTGTGCTGTTCCAGTCAGGCAGTGCTGTTTTGCAAATAGATAATTCTACATCTGTACATAATCTTCATTTTGTTGCTGTATTCTGAGCATTAAGAAGGGTAATGAGTTAACAGAAATATTTATATTTTAATGTCATGACTCATGGATTCTTCCATTTGTCACTTGTGCTGTAGTTTATATTTTTCCCTGAGTCATGATTAACATATCAATTTATCAGTCCTGTCTCTATTGCTTTTGTGCTTGGAGTTTAAAAATCTAAAAATAAAAAAAAAAATAAAAGCTCTAAATTTATAGGTGCACCAAATTATTATTTTCTCATGTAGATTGCTTTATATATTTTAAGAGTAGCAAAATGTTACATAAAAGTATATATATATAGTTTGTACAATATATATATACATACACACATCTAAAATTACATTATGTGTGTTTGTAACTGAATGTAGCATCAGAAAGGTACATTTACAGTGCTCACATAAATTTTTTGTTACTAGTTCCTTATGGGAAAGTGGAAGTTTTTTGTTTTTAATGCAGACATGCTTTGCAGTTTTTTCTAGACCATATCTTCTTTATTGTGATACCTAGAATTTCATTGTTGGTAAATGGGATTTAACACATGTTCTAACAGAAGCTTCCAAAGGATATTACAGAAAAAAAACTAGTCTGTTACTTCATTGTCTTTCTCCACACTTCAATTTTTGCATAAATGTAAAGAACATGAAGTACATTATTTTTGTGTAATATATCTAATTATTTTAATGTTGTCACTATTTGACGAATTATATGTTTTTTTTATATAAATACATTGTAATATTTGATGATATACACAATATCATTCATAGGATTATACAAAATAAAAAAAAATATTGTAAGACATCTTGCATATTCATTGCCTTTATAAACAGTGATGTAAGATAAATATTGAAAGTCCTTACTTTATTACTTTTGAAAAAACCATCAGGGCCTAATCTAAATTTTAAAGTGAACCAGCATTTAAGAAAATTGGTTTTGTGTTATATATTGACACTTATTTTCCACTGTTTTGTCATTGATTGGTCAGGGTTCCTCTGTAAATTAATAGCTTTCATTACTATTTTTGGAATGAAAATTCTCATAAATATTGCCAAAATGTAATTATTTGTTTTGGAAATAAAGTCACCTATAATAGAGCACTATTGTCTCTTTAGTCTTGAAAATACCCTGCTCCCTACAAAATATCACTGAATGCTGCAAGAAATAACAAGTTTATCTGTGAACATTTAACTTATTTGCATCGTGAATTTCAGAAATGGATAAAGTATAAACCCCCCCTCAGATGCATGTACCAAATATTGTTTGGTATTAGCTTCTCAAGAATACTTCATAGGATATGAAAAAATGCTGTCCCATTTTTAAAATGAAGTGGAAATATTATCAGACTCAGTCTGTTGCATGATATGGTGTCCAGTGGGTATTAACAAAATCAAGAGTGCGCATGCGCGCGCGCGCGCACACGCACGCACACACACACACACACACACACACACACACACACACACGGAATAGGACTAGCAAATACTAATATAAAAATCCATATCCCATGCATTGCAGGTTCTTATGGAATATATATATTGATGTAGGTTGCACTGATAGGAAATGTATGGTAAATTCCTATGGGACCAAACTCCTGAGGTCATCGATCCCTAGGCTTATCCACTACTTAATCTAACTTAAACTAACTTATGCTAAGGACACACACACCCATGCCTGAGGGAGGACTCAATCCTCTGACAGGGAAAGCCGCATGGACTGTGGCAAGGCGCCCCAGACGCGTGGCTACCTCGTGTGGCTGCGCTGATAGCTTTGCAACCATAAGTGATCAATGCAAACATTTAATATTGTTGCTTCCAAATAAATAATTCAGTTTAATCTGTAACAAACAAAACAATTTGCAATGTTTGCCGGTCCTTGCAGAGAATGTCATTTGGTGAAAATAATTACCATGAAGTGTAACACTTCAGTTACATCACATAAAATATTTGGAACCAGTAATCCCCACCCCACCACCACTACCACCACAGATTCTTTAGGGAATCAAACTCTTATGTATAAAACAGCTTCAGATGTCTGATTACTTTATGAATGGGTCAATGTTGACATTAAGCGTGTAAAACCTTTACAGCTGAAGACCCTGTAGCTTTTCAAGCGTCTCAGTGTTTATGATGTCATATTCCTGAACAATGTGTACGACAATATTATTACCGTGTAGATACATTTAGTCTGATATGTGGATGCTGTCTGCAAAATGTGTTGTGAATAGTGTTAGTATTAAGGAAGTAATAAATTAAAATGTCGTGTCTGATGCAAAAGTTTTACTCTGTGAACGGTGAAAATGTAAATGACAAACTTTTTCCTTTCATTATTTTGTGAAGTGTATCCGCAAGAAAGTTCAGAAATACGTGTGAAGTTTGTTGGAAGTCTCAAAATTCCTTCTCAAATATTGGAGGAATATAATCGAGGTAATTTTGTACAATACAAGTTAAGCTACCTCAAGACAAATACGCAGTTTCTAACATGAATACTTGTCTTATCTGTGTTCCGCCTTTAATGTTCTTAACCCTTAACCTCAAACATCGGTGTCTCAGACCCCTCGTTTATTTTAAATGTCGAGTGTGGCAGCACCAAAAAAAAAAAGGCTTCATTTTCCTAGTACTTGCCACAATACTTGCTGTGCGTAAAGCAGCAATCAACAATCAGTTTTATTTCATCAGTGAAGACGTACAGAGTATTGTTTAGAGGAGTGCGCCTGGGATACCACATGTTTCGTATTACGTACAAGAATTTGGTAGGTCCAATAGACCACATTTTTCTAATCACGACATATTCTGCTTTCCGTGGCTGTTATTTTATAGCATCTTCTTCTATGTCCTTTCTGCATTTATGTGCCTAGCAATCAGCCAAATACGGCATAAAAACTGTGTCGGGCCGACTTTGGAAGCGCTTACCTCTTCAATACCTACATATATTCAGGGACAGATAGTGATGGATGTGCCCTGACAGAAGAAGAGAAAAAGCTTGCCAAACCCATTCGGGCTGTTTTACGTCTGTGAAAACCAATAGAAGGAAGTAACAGAAACTTTACCACTGACAACTGGTTTACATCTATAGAACTCATTCGTGAGCTGAGAAAAAGAGGACTAACATATGTAGGAACAGTCAGAAAGAAAAAAACATGAAATTCCTCAAGCGTTTTTGGCTGTTAAAAGTAGGCCAGTTGGGTCAGCATTATATGGATTCTCTGAGAATACAACACTGGTTTCATTTGTTCCTAAGAGAATCAAGACAGTAATTCTCATGTCTTCATTGCATCACTCCATTGAAAATGATACCATAAAAAATAAGCCAGAAATTATTTGTTACTACTATATAACGAAATCAGGAGTAGATTTGCTCGACATGAAATGCACCAATTATTTGTCAAACAGATGTACAAGGCGCTGGCCAATGGCAGTCTTTTATACATTTGTAAACATCAGTTGTGTGAACAGTTTTGTTCTGTAACTGTGCTACAGAGGAAACCCCATGTTAACTCATCTCAAATTCACCAAAAGTCTGGCCATGGAGCTGATCGAGCCACATCTAAATTTATCTAGAAATATCAAGGAAATTATCCACAAAGTTTGGGAGACACTCAGCAATCAAGTGAAGGCATACCAAGTGATAGAATGGACAAAAGGAAGACATGTATGAAGTGCCCTGCGTCCAAGAAGAGGAAAACGGTGTATAAGTGCATCAAATGTGGTCGCTCAGTTTGCCTGGAATGCAGCAGAAAGATGGATATCGACTGTGCAAAAGAGATGTGATTTAATATTTCAGTTCAGCTGATTATTATCCTTTTTTACATTTTCTACAATATTTTATTTATATTTAGGAAAAATATTGTCTGGTATAACAGTGGTGAAAATCGTATGAAATCTGACACTGAATGATTGCACGTACTTGTGATATTTTGTGTTTATTTTATATAATTTAAACAACAAAGTGTTTATATGGGCTGAAAGTATTAAATTTACTTGTAACGTGAATTAACTGATTATTTATTTGATTTCTTTCAACTTATGTGGAATTCTGTGATAGAAAATATTAGTTGTTCTGAGAGACTGCATGTTTCTAGTTATGTACATTTCATAGATGTTTCTGGTTAAGGGTTAATGAATAGATTAACAGCATTTTGAATTCAATCATTATATGAAATACTTCAAATTAAATTTTTGTAGCCCTTGGAAGGCATTAGATGGGCAACCTGTGACTGAGACTAGGTAACCATTTCAGCATGTAGTAATATATACGTGTTGCACCTTAATCCGTATGTCCATAATAGTTCATTTGGTTGGAAAGTCTGCAGATATCATACTGATGAAATGCGTTTGGGAATACAACCATTAAAATCCAAAATGTCATTCACAAACATAACAAATTGACTATTTAGTGGTCATCATAGGTTGGTGGATTCTGAGCAGACTGCTGGAAGAACTTCGTGATTGGTTAGTATGAAGTAGATAAGTTGCACCACTGACCAACATTTGTAGTGAACATTGAAACTGAAGGTTTTTTTATTTTTCTTTCCTTGATTCAGATTTTTCTCTCTCTACCCAGACACCACGTAAATTCAGTAATTCAAAAGTCTAGATATTGGCAGTACTGCATGGAAGATGGATACATTGTTTGAATATTAGTGTGAGAAAGTGTAATATTCCATTAAAGAATGTATTCAGTACTGGAACATTTACATTCATAGATCTACTTATGGCACCCTTTTTTCAAGGGTATTGGCGACTGAAATGTGGTATGATATGTGTACGGGAAAAACAATGCAGCTGCAAACTTCTCTGAATTCCATGCACTGTTCAAATTAGTATGTGAAGAATGATTTCTCGACTTCAATACACCTAATGAAAATAAATGGATAAGAATGGGTATTAAAAACCACCTCAGCTCCTTACAGAACACTGTATTAATCAAGAGCTACTAAATTATCATAGTTATAAGAGTATATGGGAAGAAACTGCTTCAGAAATATACAATGCAAAAACTAAAAGTAAAGTAGTATGAAATATTTCGCAAGTCCAAGGCTTTTGACATTGACCATAAAGTATATCGAAGCCATAGAATCGTTATGAATAGTTGATGAATACAGGAAATATGAGATGAAAGGTAGAAATAGCACACACTTCAGAAGATACTAAATTATTTATGAAACAGTTATCAGACTCAAAAATATTAATATAGGTGGTACTCAGGGTGGCGTATTAGTACCCTGTCAGTTCTTAGATATAGTTAATTACTTTTCAGACAGTGTAAAGAATGGATAGAAAAATCCTTTTCTTTTGTTGTGATAGTAACATTATATTAGTTCATAAAAACACCAGAGCTCTTAGTTGGGAGCGTTCTCGCTTCCCGCGCCCGGGTTCGATTCCCGGCGGGGTCAGGGATTTTCTCTGCCTCGTGATGACTGGGTGTTGTGTGCTGTCCTTAGGTTAGTTAGGTTTAAGTAGTTCTACGTTCTAGGGGACTGATGACCATAGATGTTAAGTCCCATAGTACTCAGAGCCATTTGAACCATTTCTTAGTTGGGAAGGTAAACCGATGTTCTCAAGGATGTTTACAATTTGACAACATTGAACATAATAAAACTAAGAACATTAATGTAAATTTAAAGAGAGAAAAAAATTTAAGTCTCATTAAAGGTAAATGATAAATATTACACAGTCGTATCTAGTGAGCATTTAACCAAATTTATGAATGTTACTGTTGTGTTGACTACAAACTTCATTCTGTTCCATCTACATATAATTCATAGCTGTGGGATTGTTTTCATGGAATCAACACAAACCATAGAAACTATTTTCAAACTGCAAAAAGCTCTGTAATGTATAAAATTAGTAGTCAGATTCATTAGAAGGAAATATTTCAAAAGTGGATCTCCATAAAAAATTGTTCAAATGGCTCTGAGCACTATGGGACTTAACATCTGAGGTCATCAGTCCCCTAGAACTTAGAATTACTTAAACCTAACTAACCTAAGGACATCACACACATCCATGCCCAAGGCAGGATTCGAACCTGCGGCCGTAGCGATGGCGCGGTTCCAGACTGAAACGCCTAGAACCGCTCGGCCACTCCGGCCGGCGGGTCTCCACATAGTGCCAAGTTAGTTCAGCTAGCAATCTGTTGTGTGCATCAGGGAAGAAGAAGAAGAAGAGAGAGAAAAGAAAAAAAGGTAAAAAAAATTGTAAGCATTTCACAAACATTTATGTCCATCATCATGGAACAAAAGCTAGTTTATTTCCATTTGCAAAGGAAAATGATGAAATAGTATTTTCTCAACCATTAAAATAGGGTAATAATTTCCCCAAGCAAACTAAAGAAGTATAAAAAATGCATTTTTAAGGAAGTCAGTCAAAACCTACCTTTTAAATAATGTGTACTACTCAGGGGAGAGGTTAATATAAAAATGTGACAAGTAAGTAAGTAAAGCAACACCTCCCCCCCCCCCCCCTTCCTCGGCTCACCTCAAACAGGAAACAAGACAGTGATCTGTGGAGTGTGGCTACAACAGCTCTCCTCCCAAGAAAAAGTGCAAAGCCGCATGGTCTGGGACTCTGAAGGAGTTATTCCATTTGATTTCCTCTATCATGATACAACAATCAACTGTCCAGCGTGTTGTGGTACCCGCAGAAAATTGAAGAAACAAATTCAGCCTGTTCATCGCCACAAAAATGCAAACTTTTCCTTCTCTATAACAACACAAGGCCTCACAAGCCTACGTCACCAAGTTCATTCGGGATTCTAATACGTCGTATGTTATATCGGCGGCCCCAAGTATTAACATTGTAACTCAAAATTGTCAATTTTACAGGAGAAGCAAAAGAAAGTTTAAGTGAACATTGTAAATCAGAATTTATTTAAATTGTAATGAAACTTCACAGGTAAACAGCTATAAATGAAGAGATTTAAATGTACTATACTAATGTGCTCCACCCTTTTCCAAAAGTATAGTTTTCTGACTTATGATGTTTTTCTCTGGAAAAATATACAGAATATTTCTATCTATGTTCTGTTACAATTGCTTTATGATAACAAAAACGGACTAAATAAGGTATTAAAATTTTTTTGAGCACTTTTTGACAATAGCTCATCATTCATCTGCACTTGACACATCATTGTCATGTTGTTCTGGTGTGCCAGTTTGTGTTGAAACCAGGCTTTGATAAAATGGATGACAAACACTTGGGATGCACTTGCTGTCACGTAAGGACAAGAGATCCTTCACTTCAGTTCACTTATTGATAAGATTCCGTGATATGCCTGTTCAAGGATGTCGCAGGATAATAACTGTCGTCCTCTAGAACGCTTGAAGTCATAAATTAAGTCCTCACTCATTTCATTACCTGTTTATGGCTTTCCAGTGATCTCACTCATTCTAATCAAAGTGACCCATTGATCCAGAACGTACACGGATTGCTTCTTCTTTCGATCAGAGCGTGCATTGGGTCACCTTCATTCTGGGAGTGATCCCGTTCTAGAAAGCGATGTGTGATTGAAATTTCAAACTTAACAGAAGCAGTGACGAACATTCAAAATAGGAATCTGTTCCTATTTTGGCCTCCACAGCTATCAGAGTACGGGTTGAATGTTTTTCCACCTTTGCAAACTTTCATCTGCAAGAAATGGTAAAGACAGCTAGCTATTTCATTTGGACCATGGCGGGCAGTGGCCTCATGCCAAATATAGCAATGCCCTTCCTTGTTTCCCATGTCGTATACTGTAAAATTGTAGGTGGACTATTTCCGTTTGTAGTAGTAAAGGCTCACATCAGACTGAGGAGTAGCCAACACTTTCTGCAGATCGAAACATGCACTAATAATGGGCTTGTCAGAGATAGAACTCATTTTGTCTTTTTCTTTCAGATCCCTGACAATAGTTTTATTGGCAATGTGAGACATGTATTTGTCTTCCAACTTTGTTTTCTCCTCTCCAGAGGAACTATAGTAAAGCTCACATAGTTGACACTTATCCTTTTTAGGCTGAAAGAATGACAAATTATATTCTTGGTTGAATATACCAGTGTATTGCCTTAATGTGGCAGGATATATGGTGACATATTTTCTTTCCTTGATCCATTCCTGGTACATTCTGTGCATTTTTACAATGCTCAGTTCTGCATCAAGGTATTTTCTGCTTGTTTCTTTTCTTGTGTAATGTGACTCTACACAAGGAAAGCTGTTTATATGCTCTCACACTGACTCCTTTATTTGAGGCCCTATTGTATTCCCCCTTCTACAATGCTTACCTCTCATTTCAGGTGACAGAATTCCATCTGTTCTCAGTTTTTGCATGGCAGTTCTCACCCACATATCCGTAATAGAGAGAGTGCGCTGAAATATTTTCTGGCACACCTTAATGACATTCCCATCGACTGTTAGAGAATGCTGTCTTGAAAATGTTCTTCTTGATTCTGCCACATTTCGAATCTGTTTCCTGCTTACATTTTCCACATGTGGACATATGAACTCTCGTTGTCTGCTATGATCCCCCATCTGCCAGAACTGTTCAAAAATATCCTGCCTGATTTTTTTAGTTAACTTGTTAAGACATTTTAGTCTGCATTAGTTAGGATCGGCATCCAGGCTTCATTACTCTTGCTTTTATTTCAGCACCTTTTCAACCAATGTGTGCAAAACCTCTGTTGAGAGATTCTTTTGCTCTACTTACTATCTATGAGGCCGGGTTCCTACTCCTTTTACAGGTCTTTTTATCCTTATTTTCACATCATCGTGCGCTAACAGTGTTTGGTGAGGATATAGTTGTATTACTTTCCGCTGTGGATATGGGTGGAGAAAGATTTAAGCGTTGCCCAGTAGTTTGCAAGGAGATCTCTCCTGTAATAAAAATGCGTAATTTTAAAATAAAATGCCTATATTATATTGTTTTGCGAAATGTAATCTATTACAGAATCCTTTATTATTTACCTTGGTCTTTGTTATGTTTCCCTTTGAACTTTTTTTCTCTTTTGCTCCTTCTCATCACTTCTGCTTGATGAATCATCAGCTGTTGTGGCAACGAAGTCAGGATCAGCAACAGAGTCATCACTATTATCCAAACACGATGTATCAATTAATTTTGAACTATTTCCTGTTGTCATCACTTCAGCTGTGCCATTATTGGGATGAACATTAGAAAACCACGAACTTAGCACCCAGCATCATTGAGAAGTGGTTCCATTTTATTTGCACTTTCGTCTCCTGTAGAAAGGCACGAATGGCGTCTAACAATAATTATTACTGGGACAACACAAATTATTTGTAGCGTTAAATAGAACTGCAGCCAAAAATTTACGAAAAATATTCTTAATTTGTATATAAAACGAGAAATTGTAATTATTTTTGTTGTCTACAGAATTTCGGGGCTTTTTCAGGTTTTCAATTGTATATACGAAATTACATTCTGTATCATTGTTACAATAAAAGAAAATTAGTACTTACGTTCATCATCTTTCGTTGGGTTGAGAACCATGTCCATTATTTTTAATGCCCTACTTGAGTACATAATTATCCAAAAACGTAATAAATGAAACTAATTACAAAAGCAGCACACTCGGAACCCGTTCACACAGATGTTTATCAATTAATGTGCTAAGCGAAATAACTGGTTATATTTGTACTGATGATCGCATCTACAATGAACATACTTATTGTTGGCTACAAACAACCCGGGACGACAATGCTACCAACTTAATGGGCGAGTGAAAAACATCGCATATCTACACAGTAAAATTTTCCTGTACAAACATCGACACTACGCATACGGTATTTGGTCCACTACAATTCTCCCACGAAAAACATCGTAACATAACTTGCGATCATTATCATTGGTGAAAGAGTCCCTTAGCTGACTTACAATACTCTGAAGATTGCTATTGCTGCTTAAGTTGCGGCGCTAGAGATACGATACTTATACAGGGGAAAAGTACGGAGGCAACAATTCTGCCGAACATCATAACTCAATTTAGCCGTTTTTGGTCTTACGATGTATATATATTACTTATTGAACGCCTTTCGTGTATGTTCTCAATATAATCCTTTTTACAGGAAATTCATACATCCAAAATTTATAGAGCTTAATACTAATATCTCACCGTATTTTGGAGCTCTGATAAATCACTCATCATATGGGCAAGCAGCCTCATTTTTTCAGACTGACGGGGGAGAATATATGGAAATAAAAACACGTGTAGCAGCACGGTCCTGAAGTCATACGTGTGTCTGGAATACAGGGAATAGCTCAAAATTGGTGTACCTCTTTCTTTAGCAACAGACATCAAAAAGTCATCACTCACAATGTTGAGAATGGTCGTGATGTGGGGTGTGAGTGGAGTACGGTCAATTGGGGGATGCCCCAGGGATCAGTGTTGGGGCCACTCCTCTTCCTTATTTATATAAAAGATATGCCCTCTAGTATTACGGGTAACTCTAAAATATTTCTGTTTGCTGATGAAACTAGCTTGGTTGTAAAGGATGATGTTTGCAACATTGGCTCGGTTTCAAATAGTGCAGTTCATGACCTAAGTTCATGGCTTGTGGAAAATAAACTAACGCTAAATTGCAGTAAGACTAAGTTTTTACAGTTTCTAACACACAATTTAACAAAACCTGATATCTTAATTTTACAGAATGGGCTTATGATTAGTGAAATTGAACAGTTAAAATTTCTAGGTGTTGAGATAGATAGTAAACTGTCATGGAAAGCCGATGTTCAGGATAGTGTTTAAAGACCTGATGCTGCCATTTTTACTATTCGAATGGTATCTGAAGTGAGTGATCGTTCGGCACGAAAATTAGTCTACTTTGCTTATTTTCATTCACTTATGTCATATGGTATTGTATTTTTAGGGGTAACTCTTCCCATTCTAAAAGGATATTTTTGGTTCAGAAATGGGCGATTCGGACAATAAGTGGTGTAAGTTCACGAACCTCTTGTCGACCCCTGTTCATGAGTCTGGGTATTTTGACACTGGCCTCTCAATATATGTATATATATACGTTACTGACATTTCTTGTTAACAATATTAGCTTATTCCTAAGAATACCTTTCACTCAATTAATTCTTGGCAGAAATAAAACCTGCATTTGGATTGGACTTCCTTAACTCTTGTGCAGAAAGGCGTGCAGTATACTTCTGCATCCATTTTCAATAAGCTACCACTCCAATTCAAAAATCTTAGCAGTAGTCCAAGCACTTTCAAATCGAAACTGAAGAGTTTCCCAATGGGTCACTCCTATTCTGTTGAGGAGTTCCTTGATAACTTAAGCTGACTCTTGTTGTTTTGTTGATTCTGTTTACTTAAGCTCTCAACAAGGGAAGTGTTCAGGCATCTCGGAGTGAACCAAAGCGATGTTGTTCGGACATTGAGCAGATACAGAGAGACAGTAACTGTCGATGACATGCCTCGCTCAGCCCTCCCAGGGGCTACTAGTGCAGTGGATGACCGCTACCTGAGGATTATGGCTCGGAGGAACCCAGACAGCAACGCCACCATGTTGAATAATGCTTTTCGTGCAGCCACAGGATGTTGTGTTACTGCTCAAACTGTGTGCAATAGACGGCATGATGCACAGCTTCGCTCCCGACATCCATGGCGAGATCCATCTTTGCTACCACGACACCATGCAGCGTGGTACAGGTGGGCCCAACAACATGCCGAATGGACCGCTCAAGATTGGCATCATGTTCTTTTCACTGATGAGTGTTGCATATGCCTTCAGCCAGACAAGTGTCAGAGACGTGTTTAGAGGCAACCCGGTCAGGTCGAACGCCTTGGACACACTGTCCAGCGAGTGCAGCAAGGCGGAGGTTCCCCTGAATGTTTTGGGGTGGCATTATGTGGGGCTGACATACGCCGCTGGTGGTCATGGAGGGCGCCGTAACAGGTGTACGATAAGTGAATGCCTTCCTCCGACCGATAGCGCAATCATATTGGTAACATATTGGCGAGACAGTCGTCTTCATGGATGACAATTCGCGCCCCCATCGTGCACATCTTGTGAATGACTTCCTTAAGGATAATGACATCGCTCGACTAGAGTGTCCAGCATGTTCTCTAGACATGTACCCTATCGAAAATGCCTGGGATAGATTGAAAAGGGCTGTTTATGGATGACGCGACCCACCAACCAGTCTGAGGGATCTACGTCGAATTGCTGTTGTGGAGTGGGACAGTCTGGACCAACAGTGCCTTGATGAACTTGTGGATAGTATTCCATGACGGATACAGGCATGCATCAATGCAAGAGGATGTGCTACTGGGTATTAGAGGTACCAGTGTGTACGGCAATCTGGACCACCACCTCTGAAGGTCTCCCTGTATGGTGGTACAACATGCAATTTGTGGTTTTTATGAGCAATAAAGATGGCGAAAATGATGTTTATGTTGATCTCTATGCCAATTTTCTGCTCATTTTCCGGAACTCTCGGAACCGAGGTGATGCAAAACTTTTTTTGATGTGTGTGTTTTTGTTTGCTGATGACACTGGCTTGGAGGTAAACGATGTTGTGTGCAACATTGGCACTGTTTCAAACGGTGCAGTTCATGACATGAGTTCATGGCTTGTAGAAAATAAACTATCGCTACATCAGAGTAAGTCACAGTTTTTACCTGATGTTTTAATTTCACAGAATGGACATATGATTATTGAAACTGAACAGTTAAAATTTCTAGGTGTTCAGATAGATAAAGCCCACATTCAGGATCTTGTTCAAAGACTTAATGCTGCCATTTTTACTATTCGAACGGTATCTAAAGTAAGAGAGAGTTCCACACGAAGAGTAGTCTACTTTGCTTATTTTCGTTCGATTATGACATACGGTATCATATTTTGGGGTAACTCTTCTTATTCTCAAAGGATATTTTTGACTTAGAAACTGGCGGTTCGGGCAGTAAGTGGTGTAAGTTTGCGAATCTCTTGTCGACCCCTGTTCACAAGCCTGTATATTCTGACATTGGCCTCTCAATATATATTTTTTTTACTGTCCTTTCTTATTAACAGTATCAGTTTATTCCCAAGAATTAGCAGCTTTCACTCAGATAATACTAGGCAGAAATCCAATCTGCATTTGGATTGCACTTCTTGACTTTTCTGCAGAAATGTGTGCAGTACACTCCTGCATCCATTTTCAATATGCTACTACAAGAATATAAAAATCTTAGCAGTAATTCACGCACTTTCAAATCGAAGCTGAAGAGTTTCCTCATGGGTCACTTCTCCTCTTCTGCTGAGGAGTCCCTTGAAAAATTAAGCTGATTCTTGTTGTACTGTTGATTGCATTTACTTAAACTTATGGATTGACTTTTTTTGGGTTCATAACATTTTATTTTTATCTGTTATTACTTTTATGTTGTAATTTCATGTACTGACATGCACATGACATTGGAGATTTGCTCCTCAATTTGGTCTGATGGAACATAATGTGTAAATAAATTAATAAATAAAATAAAAAATAAACTGTGTTAGGTAGTCCATTTGTTAAGATTCTGCCTTCAGTTTCAGGATGATGTAGATTCAAGCTTTGCCCAGCCATCTTGATTTTGATTTCCCGTGGTTTCTGTAAACCATTTCAGGCATGGTGGGATGTTTCTCTCAGCAAAACTGCAACCTAATACCAGTCTTCTCACGATTAAACATATGTATGTCCTTATGTATCTGTTGTGTGACTTTATGTTTTGTATTAAGATGACAGTTCTTACATAACAGTAAAATCATGCTTGGAAGGATAAATTACTATACCGTGCTGTAGATACAGTTGTGCAGTCCTGCAGCAACACAGTTTCAGTAGATTGTTCAGGACAGTGATCTCCATAGAATTTTAGTTTCTGACCATAGAACTTTGTGTTCCTGCAGGTTTCTGTCATATGTATCAACCATACTATTATAATTAAGCAAGAAGATGAAATCGTTCTGTTCATGATTAAAGATTATTTACTTATTCCTGGATTAAACTGTAACAGTGTCTGAAGTAGAAAACTAAAAGATCAGCATAATATTTTAGTACTTCATTCGATAATTCCTTGCATAACATAAGCTAACACTTATGCAGTTTCTCTTGTGGTTTTGTTCCAGCAAATGTGAATAAAATATAATGATGAACTCGCTAAATTAAAATTGTGAAAGCTTGTTCGCCATGTATATCAAGCAGGAAATTATCACTTGGAACATTGTATTTGAAACCAATTGTCTGTCACATTATACATATCTCTCTGTTGTCAAAATGATACAGCTAGTATCCAAAAGTGCAGATCTTTCGGAAAGGTAGACATATAATATGTTGTAGGTAGAAATACAGTATCACATTTGTAGTATACATTTGAGTGACAAATACACATGAGATATCACATGAGATATCAAGAATGCAAAAATGTGTTTCACTTTAGATTTAGAAGTATGTGCTCTTGCACATGTTAAGAGCAGTTTACTTAAGAGCGACTTACATAGTTAGTTACTAATTTTTATCGTCAGTAGTAGCATATCTGAATAAATATAGTATCATATTTTCTCAGTATCTACTGCATCTTATGGTGGTGTTTTGCACAACAACAGAATGAAAGAAAAAAACAAGTGAAAATAGAGCGTAAACAATTTTCTAATCACTCTGTCAAATGTCTGTCTACATTCAATTTTTGAAATGATAAACACAACTGTCACCATTTCTTGTACTAGTTTTGAAATAGTTCATTTTGTCTCTTCCAGAAATGTGGAAAATCAAATGGAATATAGTCATATGGGGTAGAATAGAAAGTATTTTCTTTTGCATTCTGGTAACATGATGTAGTTATGCAAGAAACAAAGTATTTGGCAAGAAACAAAGTATGCTTAGTTTGACATCCATTTTAGGTGGAGATCACTGACCCAAATACATCTTTTAGAACAAGCTTTACCTAATGAGAGGAATTTTAAGTTTTTTTTTTCTGATGAAGAAACAATTTGGGACTTGTGAATTGCTACCATCCATCTGGCAGTAGCTTGTCATGTTACATCAGTTGTGCGAGTTCTTTTCATTCCACAGTCACCTGTTTTCCACGAGTCAGTGCTCTATTATGAAAATGTCTTTCTCATATCTGCTATTTGAGTCACAAGTTCATTTGGAATCTACACAAAGAAAAGACCTAGAGAAAAATGATTTGAATCAAATCTCATACCTTTCCCAGAAGTGAACTGCGTTGTCATCTTGGATGCTGAAGAAGCATTGAGGAAATAAAAACTGGAACACCCTCTGAGTGATTACTAATTCATATATTAATGGTTGAAACCATAGATATGAAGTATATAAAATGATTACATTTACAGATCGATAGTTTAAGATTAGATTTAGATTAGATTTACTTTCACTCCAATTAATCTGTAGAGGAGATCCTCCAGAATGTAGAACATGTCAGAAAAATAATAATACATGACAAATATTTACAACTGAAACAAATAAGCTAATGCACCTTCCACGGGTCCCAAGTGGAATGATTATAATTTTTTTAATGAACACTATATGAAATAATCATTTTACAAACGATCATTTACTAAGATCGCATTAATGCACAGAATTTAAAATTTAAAAAAAATGTTTTTTATTAGTAAGATAATAAACATATAATAGAACTACTACAATACTTATTTACAATGAACACATTACTGCAATGAAATATATATATACAAAAAATCTGTTGGTTCTACTGAGAAATTTATCAGTGGAGTAGAAGGAGTTGGCCACCAAATAAATCCTTAAATCCTTTAGGCTCCTCTTGAACTGAATTTCATTGGCTGTTAAGCTTTTGGGGCTACTGGCAAGTTATTGAAAATGTGTGTTCCTGAATAATGCACACCTTTTTGTTCAAGAGTAAGTGACTTTAAATCCTTGTGGAGATTATTCTTATTTCTAGTATTGATTCCATGAATTGAGCTGTTGGTTTGAAAAAGTGATATATTTTTAATGACAAATTTCATTAAAGAATAAATATATTGGTAAGCAGTAGTTAGTATCCCTAGTTCCCTAAATAGGCTACTGCAGGATGTTCTTGAGCTCACACCACATATTGCATGTTTTTTGTGCCCGAAAAATTTTCGCTTGCCTTGATGAATTACCCCAAAAAATAATCCCATATGACATTACAGAATGAAGTAAGCATAGTATAACAGCTTTTTCATTTTTATATCCTCTATGTCTGACACAGTTCGTATTGCAAATAGAGATTTGTTAAGACACTTCAGCAGTTCTGTGGTGTGCTCCTGCCAGTTGAATTTATTATCAAGCTGTAATCCCAAGAATTTAACCCTGTCCACTTCTTCTATCTGCTTGTCATCGTATATTAGGCATATACTCATGGGACACCTCCTTACAAATTCTGAACTGCATGTAGTGTGTTTTTTCAAAGTTTAGTGACATGGAATTGGATAGGATCCAGTGATCAATGTCCATGAATATTTTATTAGCCAATCTTTCTAAGACTACAATTGATTTGCTATTTATTGCAATGTTTGTATCATCAGCGAAGAAAACAAACTTGGCATCTGGGAATGTTACTGATGAAAGGCCATTGATATCCACAAGAAAAAGTAAGGGCCCTAAGATGGAACCTTGTGGGATCCCATATTTCTTTAGTTCCCAGGTGGATGATGCCTGATAGCTTAATACATGCCTCTTTCCTAATAACACCCTATGTTTCCTATCAGAGATATGAGACTTAAACCATTTTGCAGCATTTCCTGTTACACCATAATATTCTAATTTACTTAAAAGGATATTGTGATTTACACAGTCAAATGCGTTTGACAGATCACAAAATATACCAGTTGCCTGCAATTTTTTGTCTAATGAATTAGGTACATTGTCACTGTAAGTGTAGATAGCCTACTCAATATCAGAACCCTTTAGAAATCTGAACTACGATTTTGACAGTATGTTATTTGTGATAAGATGGTTATAAAGCCAATTGTACATTACCCTTTCTAAAATTTTTGACAATGCTGGCAAAAGTGAAATTGGGCAGAAATTTCATGCTATTTCTTTATCTCCCTTCTTAAACAGTGGCTTAACTTCAGCACATTTCAACCATTCAGGAAATATTCCACTGATAAACGACTTGTTACACAACTTAATATGTTACTTAACTCAAGAGTCACATTCTGAGAAGTTTAGAGGTACCAGTTACAGACCCATACTGAAATATCCATGTTAGCACATGGTGCACACTCAACAGGTGATAATATAGGCACTGACTCTGGCACACAGTGCATCATAAAGGTGGTGAATGCTGTTTTGGAATAAATTATTCCACACCTGATCAACCTGTTCACATAGCTTTGTAAAGAACTGGATTGACAAGTCACCTGTCATCCGATCATGTCCTACATGTGCTCAATTGTAGCCAAGTCTGGCAGCTATGTGGGTGGGGGAAGTTGCTGCATTTCATTAAACAAATGTTGAGATTAATGGGAAGTGCACTGGTGAGGATTGTTCTCTTGGAATGGGATATCACCATCCTAAAACAAGAGTAGTAGAAGAACTGGTCAAATGACGTTCTGCAGGTTCTTAGTGCTCATGAGTGTTCCTGCCCCATCTGAACACACACACACACACACACACAGATGCACGCATGCACTCTCTCTCTCTCTCTCTCTCTCTCTCTCTCTCTGCCAGGTCTACATTGTACACATGAACAACCATCACCTATGTGCAGGTATAAATTGGTTTCATTGCTGAAGATCATGGTGTGCAATGCCATTTTCATAGGATATCCTCTGATGGCACCAGCCAAGCATTGCACATAGATACTACGACATGAGTGGAATAGAAGTGTATATGTCCATAGTCATACTGCCAGTATCCAATTTACAACAATTCATATGATATATCTGAGGTCACATTAGCTTTTATCCATCCTATGGAATCTGTATGGTCTGGCTCTTTTGCCCTTCTAATTCAACAATTTCATTGGGTATGTGCTGGATAATGTCCAGAACCTCATCCACAAATGTGAGAATGTTCCTGCATCCATTGTTACCAGCATCACTACAGAACTGATTGGTATGTCCAACTAGTGTGATAATTCTCCAATGCTCGCAAACTTGCTGAGTCATTTGAAGGGAAGCGTGAGGGCATCTGTGTAGCAATGTATCTGCTCTACATGTTTGCATCATGTTGAGTTTAATGGCCATGGACTCTGTTAGATACATTACAGTACTACCTGCATTCAGGTGAGACTGAAATAATCAGGACATCCACTATCCATCAGGTGGCATATGTGCTGATTTATCAGACAAAATCCACAGTTTCGTTCTGTTTGTACCAATTCTTTTAGGCAATATATTTTTTTTACTGTGCAGCACTCAAGAAAGTTTTTAAATTAACATATTGCAACATTTTGAATGGGGACTGCAGTAACTAGCCAGTACACACTGATGAGACTGAGACAGGAGTTTCCTAACTCTTTATCTGATGGATGAGAATCCTGGTACTTTGATGGAACATCTTGTTTATTTTGTGGGTTAATAAAAATTTAAAATTTGGAAAACTTGTTGTAAATTAGTATTGTCAAAATGTCGAAAATAAAACAAACATCATGTTGTTAATAGTTTCTTGAGAAGCAGTTATTCACTTCCTGCAAAACACAATTTGGGAAACCATTGTCTAAGAAAAGGCAAAATGTTGGGCAGTGCATAGTTTTTGTGTTCTCAATATTTAGACACCAAACAAATTCAATACGTGATGTACAGAAGGGCACATGAGCTTGAGGGCACTGATGAATATAAGATGTAATAAGTTACTAATTTGCTCATCTGTTCTGACGTGCTGTGTTTATTTGAAGCCAAATTACTGTACCTCACATAGAAACCAAATTCTTGCCTCCACCCTAAACCAACAAGAGCTGAGAAATGAGATGTTATTGTATTGTGTACTAGGATGCATATGGAGGAAATCACATTTGTAATTCAGAAGGTGTATCAAGTTGTGAATACCGAATTGTTCTGATTTCCTGTGTGCAAAACAAGCAACATATTTAGTAGCATCATCTATGGACGCCTGTATGATCGCTAATTACCACTGTGTACCATCTCCAGACAAAGAATTAGATGTGAGTAAACATGACCTTCCTCATGAGTCACATTGTTGTATCAAAAGTCAGTCAGTCTCTCGGGTAGTATTTCATTATAGATAACTACATCACATGCAAAGAGCCTGACTTTATTATTAATATTGTCTGCAAGATCATTAATATACAACATGATCAGCAAGGGTCCCAACACAAATCTGAAGTTACTTCCACATCTGACAATGATTCTCCATCCTTCCTACCAAAAAGTCATCAGTCAAGTCATAAATTTCACTTGATACTTCGTATGATCGTATTTGTGATAATAAGCATAGGTGTGGTACTGAGTCAAATGCTTTTCAGAAACCAAGAAACACTGCATCTACCTGGGTTCCTTTCAGTATGTCATGTGAAAAAAGTGAGTAGGGTTTCACATGGTCTATGCTTTCGAAAACCATGCTGGTTGGCATTGAGGATGTAATTCTGTTCAAGATAACTCATCATGTTTGGGTTCAGAAAGTCAAAGATATTGGATGGTAGTTTTGTGGATCACTTTTACTAACCTTCGTGTAGTTTACTGAAATTAACTGAAGCAATTTAGGCTGAATTAGGAACTACAATGTTTAGTGTAAAACCATTTTCTAATGCAGTAGGTTTTAGTTTATTTGAAATGCTTTCTACAGGTTCAGTTACATCTTTGTAGAAATCAAGAAGATCGTTACATTTACCTTTCTTTATCTTTGGAGAAGTATGTTACAACTATCAGGTAATGTTTCTTATTGCCTTATTTGAAGTGTCCGGACCTAACGAAAATAGAACATTAGCAGTATATTTATGAGAGTTCTGCACCAGAGAGAACATTTTTTTTAAATTTCTTGATATGAAACCAAGATTTTAGTTACGCTGATTCCCCAATTAAAAATTTATATACATCTGCAAGCAACATTTTCATTTATTTAAAAAATAAAATGTAATAATTTTTTTCTTCATAAATAGGTTCTTCAAGATTGTGTTTATCTACATCCACAAACCAAATTTCATATATTTAAAAAATAAAATCTAATAAATTTTTTTGTTTATTAATAAGCTCTGTCAAACTTTGTCTATCTATATCATCAATTGAAATTTTCATTAAAAACTAAAAGCTACATTTTAACTGTAAACGTTTTAACTTTTTAAAACTTTAAATTTTTTTCTATATAAAGAAAAGCAAAAAAATCTACTCCAAAGCTGAGCTAATTCAAAACACAAAAAATTATTGTATAGAAAGATGTGGATTGAGTTATGTCCATTTAGAAAATTACTGTAATGAACAATGTTATTCAAATGTAACTAGACAAGATCTAGAGGAATTTATTGATTATGTTAATATGAAAGAAATGAAGAAAAGAGAACTAAGATATAAAAAATATAAAAGAACTTAGAAAAATTTGTAAAACAGGAAAATTAAGGAGTTGTTCTAAACTTAGTAAATAAAAATTAATCGATCTGATTCTAAACCCTGTTGACAAAATTAACAATAACGATAATGAACTGGATAAAAAATCTTCAAAAGGGTTTCATGAAATCTGTGAAACAAAGATTTTATAAAAGTATTCCAAACTTAATAAACAATAATTGATCACTTATCAAAAAATCTGAGAACAATATTAATAATAATGATAACAATTTGAATAAAACATCTTTAAAAGAACTTCATCAGATCTGTAAAATGAAACATCTAAGAAATTATTCTAAATTTAATAAGCAATCGATTTTATCAATATACATAAGGTTAATATTAATAATATCAATAATGAGAATGATTTTCAAAAGCTTTGAGTTGAAAAATATCAAGAAATTTAAAAAAAAAACTATCAGGAAAATTACCTGGTTTCAGTTTCCTAGATGATGACGATTTTTTTTTTAAAAAAAGCTAAACGAATCAACAGAAAAGCTTCTGCTTTTAAACCGAGAATAATAACTTATGATATTAATAAAGTAGGGTTATAAATACAAAATTAAATAGGGGTAATGCAGGAATAGGTTTAATAATGAATAAGAAAATAGGACTGCAGGTAAGCTACTACAAACTGCATAGTGAACGCATTATTGTGGCCAAGATAGACACAAAGCCCACACCTACTACAGTAGTACAAGTTTATATGCCAACTAGTTCTGCGGATGATGAAGAAATTTATGAAATGTATGATGAGATAAAAGAAATTATTCCGGTAGTGAAGGGAGACGAAAATTTAATAGTCATGGGTGACTGGTATTCGACAGTAGGAAAAGGAAGAGAAGGAAACGTAGTAGGTGAATATGGATTGGGCTAAGAAATGAAAGAGGAAGCTGCCTGGTAGAATTTTGCACAGAGCAGAACTTAATCATAACTAACACTTGGTTCAAGAATCATGAAAGAAGGTTGTATACATGGAAGAACCCTGGAGATACTAAAAGATTTCAGATAGATTATATAATGGTAAGACAGAGATTTAGGAACCAGATTTTAAATTGTAGGACATTTCCAGGGGCAGATGTGGTCTCTGACCTCAATCTATTGTTTATGAGCTGTAGATTAAAACTGCAAAAAGGTGGGAATTTAAGGAGATGGGACCAGGATAAACTGAAAGAACCAGAGGTTGTACAGAGTTTCAGGGAGAGCATAGGGGAGCGATTGACAGGAATGGGGGAAAGAAATACAGTAGAAGAAGAATGGGTAGCTTTGAGGAATGAAATAGTGAACGCAGCAGAGGATCAAATAGGTAAAAAGACGAGGGCTAGTAGAAATCCTCGGGTAACAGAAGAGATACTGAATTTAATTAATGAAAGGAGAAAATACAAAAATGCAGTAAGTGAATCAGGCAAAAAGGAATACAAATGTCTCATCAATGAGATCGACAGGAAGTGTAAAAGGCTAAGCAGGAATGGCTAGAGGACAAATGTAAGGATGTAGAGGCTTGTCTCACTAGGGATAAGATAGATACAGCCTACAGGAAAATTAAAGAGACCTTTGGAGAAAAGAGAGCCACTTTTATGAATATCAAGAGCTCAGATGGAAACCAAGTTCTAAGCAAAGAGGGGAAAGCAGAAAGGTGGAAAGAGTATATAGAGGGTCTATACAAGGGTGATATAATTGAGGACAATATTATGGAAATGGAAAAGGATGTAGATGAAGATGAAATGGGAGATATGATACTGCATGTAGAGTTTGACAGAGCACTGAAAGACCTGAGTCGAAACAAGGCCCCGGGAGTAGACAACATTCCATTAGAACTACTGATGGCCTTGGGAGAGCCAGTCCTGACAAAACTCTACCATCTGGTGAGCAAGATGTATGAGACAGGAGAAATGCCCTCAGACTTCTAGAAGAATATAGTAATTCCAATCCCAAAGAAGGCAGATGTTGACAGATGTGAAAATTACCGAACTATCAGTTTAATAAGTCACAGCTGCAAAATACTAACGCAAATTCTTTACAGACGAATGGAAAAACTAGTAGAAGCTGACCTCGGGGAATATCAGTTTGGATTCCGTAGAAATGTTGGAACATGTGAGGCAATACTCACCCTATGACTTATCTTAGAAGAAAGATTAAGGAAAAGCAAACCTACGTTTCTAGCATTTGTAGACTTAGAGCAAGCTTTGACATAGTTGACTGGAATAATCTCTTTCAAATTCTGAAAGTGGCAGGGGTAAAATACAGGGAGTGAAAAGCTATTTACAATTTGTACAGAAACCAGATGGCAGTTATAAGAGTCAAGGGACATGAAAGGGAAGCAGTGGTTGGGAAGGGAGTGAGGCAGGGTTGTAGCCTTACTCCAATGCTATTCAATCTTTATATTGAGCAAGCACTAAAGGAAACAAAAGAAAAGTTCGGAGTAGGTATTAAAATTCATGTAGAAGAAATAAAAACTTTCAGGTTCGCCGATGACATTGTAATTCTGTCAGAGACAGCAAAGGACTTGGAAGAGCAGTTAAACGGAATGGACAGTGTCTTGAAAGGAGGATATAAGATGAACATTAACAAAGCAAAACGAGTATAATGGAATGTAGTCGAATTAAATCGGGGCTACTTAAAGTATTAGAGGAGTTTTGCTATTTGGGGAGCAAAATAACTGATGATGGTCGAAGTAGGGAGGATATAAAATGTAGACTGGCAATGGCAAGGAAAGCGTTTCTGAAGAAGAGAAATTTGTTAACATCGAGTATAGATTTAAGTGTCAGGAAGTCGTTTCTGAAAGTATTAGTATGGAGTGTAGCCATGTATGGAAGTGAAACATGGGCAATAAATAGTTTAGACAAGAAGAGAATAGAAGCTTTCGAATTATGGTGCTACAGAAGAATGCTGAATTTTAGATGGGTAGTTCACATAACTGATAAGGAGATATTAAATAGAATTGGGGAGAAAAGGAGTTTGTGGCACAACTTGACTAGAAGAAGGGATCTGTTGGTAGGACATGTTCTGAGGCATCAAGGGCTCACCAATATGGTACTGGAAGGCTGTGTGGAGGGGAAAAATCGTAGAGGTAGACCAAGAGATGAATACACTAAGCAGATTCAAAAGGATGTAGGCTGCAGTAGGTACTGGGAGATGAAGAAGCTTGCACAAGAGCTGCATCAAACCAGTATCAGGACTGAAGACCACAACAACAACAACATTAATAAAGTTGATAATATTGTTGAACCACACTAACTTTTTAATCAGATAAAGGGGAAATAATCACTGACTTTAAGAATGTTTTTATACAAAGAAGAGCAATTAGAGCTAATACGAAATTTAATAGTAATTTTAAAAGACAAGACGATATACTAGAATTTAACTTTAAAACAAATAACAAAGTTTTATTTAGAACAACTGATTTAGAAGGTTATTATCATAAACCAAAAATCGAACTATTAACTGGAATGGAAGAAATGAAAAAAAATTGTACATAAATAAATTAAGTGATATATATAATCCAATTGCTGGTTCTTCTTATATCGATTTACCAAAAGAAATTAAAGATAAAAAATCTGTAATGTAAAAAAATATAATCAAAATCGTCTTCTTTATTCAATAAAATCATATTTACATCCAGCAAATGATCATGCCAAAACAGTTAAAAATTATAAAAATATTGGATTAGAAGTAGATTAAATTTTTGAAAAAGGGAAAATTAATTTTTCTGTTCATTTAACAGATATTCTAAAACTTGTGAGTAAGTCAAATATTTCAATTAATGCTTACACTCTTTAAAAAAAACAAGAGAACATGTTAATCTTATTTTAATTTGAGATAACGATAACTCACAATATTGTTAGGTAAAAAATTTATCTAGATTGATTAGTTCACAAACGAGGGAACTCAATGGAAACGTTTAGCCTTGTGATGTTTAACATATTTTTATTTTCAAGAAAACTGAGACGAACACGAAAACGATTGCATAGAACAAAATGCAGTAAACGTAGATATCTCTGTGGAAGGTGACAAATTAAATTTAAAAATTATAATAACTAATTAGGAATACCTCTTGTAATTTATGCACATCTCAGATGTCTTTTAAAAGATGTTAACACTTATCAACCAAATCCTGAAAAAGCTTATATTAATACCCAGCAAAAAATTTATGGATTATATTTAGTTAGTATGTTAAATATTCTAGGGTGACTGTAAAAATCCTGTTATGTATACTGGCAAAGATGCAGCAAGAAAATTCATAGAAGTGTTAAAATAAGTATCTAGAAAAATTGCTAAAATATATTATCTAAATGTACCAATGATAATGACAACCGAAAATAAAATAATTTTACAAATTCAAAATTCGTTTTATTAGCGTAAAAGAATTTACAGTTAGCAAAAAAGTAAGATCATTGTCATTTGAAAAGAAAATATTGAGTGCTTACGAAGATAGTAATCTTAATTTTAGAAATCCTACATTTATTCCAGTTAACATTCATAATTAAACAAATTATGAAGTTCATTTATTTATTAAAGAATTAGCAATAGATCAAGAAGATATTAATGCAATTCCAAATAACAAACAAAAATATATGTCTTTTGGTAGAGGGGTTGAAGATGGATTAACATTGAGATTTTTGGATACATTTAAATGTATATTTTCGATCATACACTCCTGGAAATTGAAATAAGAACACCGTGAATTCATTGTCCCAGGAAGGGGAAACTTTATTGACACATTCCTGGGGTCAGATACATCACATGATCACACTGACAGAACCACAGGCACATAGACACAGGCAACAGAGCATGCACAATGTCGGCACTAGTACAGTGTATATCCACCTTTCGCAGCAATGCAGGCTGCTATTCTCCCATGGAGACGATCGTAGAGATGCTGGATGTAGTCCTGTGGAACGGCTTGCCATGCCATTTCCACCTGGCGCCTCAGTTGGACCAGCGTTCGTGCTGGACGTGCAGACCGCGTGAGACAACGCTTCATCCAGTCCCAAACATGCTCAATGGGGGACAGATCCGGAGATCTTGCTGGCCAGGGTAGTTGACTTACACCTTCTAGAGCACGTTGGGTGGCACGGGATACATGCGGACGTGCATTGTCCTGTTGGAACAGCAAGTTCCCTTGCCGGTCTAGGAATGGTAGAACGATGGGTTCGATGACGGTTTGGATGTACCGTGCACTATTCAGTGTCCCCTCGACGATCACCAGTGGTGTACGGCCAGTGTAGGAGATCGCTCCCCACACCATGATGCCGGGTGTTGGCCCTCTGTGCCTCGGTCGTATGCAGTCCTGATTGTGGCGCTCACCTGCACGGCGCCAAACACGCATACGACCATCATTGGCACCAAGGAAGAAGCGACTCTCATCGCTGAAGACGTTCGTCCCTCCATTCACGCCTGTCGCGACACCACTGGAGGCGGGCTGCACGATGTTGGGGCGTGAGCGGAAGACGGCCTAACGGTGTGCGGGACCGTAGCCCAGCTTCATGGAGACGGTTGCGAATGGTCCTCGCCGATACCCCAGGAGCAACAGTGTCCCTAATTTGCTGGGAAGTGGCGGTGCAGTCCGCTACGGCACTGCGTAGGATCCTACGGTCTTGGCGTGCATCCGTGCGTCGCTGCGGTCCGGTCCCAGGTCGACGGGCACGTGCACCTTCCGCCGACCACTGGCGACAACATCGATGTACTGTGGAGACCTCACGCCCCACGTGTTGAGCAATTCGGCGGTACGTCCACCCGGCCTCCCGCATGCCCACTATACGCCCTCGTTCAAAGTCCGTCAACTGCACATACGGTTCACGTCCATGCTGTCGCGGCATGCTACCAGTGTTAAAGACTGCGATGGAGCTCCGTATGCCACGGCAAACTGGCTGACACTGACGGCGGCGGTGCACAAATGCTGCGCAGCTAGCGCCATTCGACGGCCAACACTGCGGTTCCTGGTGTGTGCGCTGTGCCGTGCGTGTGATCATTGCTTGTACAGCCCTCGTGCAGTGTCCGGAGCAAGTATGGTGGGTCTGACACACCGGTGTCAATGTGTTCTTTTTTCCATTTCCAGGAGTGTAGATAAATTATCTTCTAATCTTATAAAAGTACAATTTAGAGAAACACCAAAATATTTTAAATGTGAACAATTAGTTTCAGTATTTAAAAGGGAGTTTATCCTAAAGAGTATATGGATTCTGAAGAAAAATCACTAGAGAAAAAATTTCCTATAAAATAAATGTATTTATTCGAGACTTTATAAAGAAAACATTTTTGCTGAACATTATAACTGTGCAAAAACAATTTGGAAAAAATTCGATATTAAAATTTAGATGAATATAAAAAATATATAATAAATCTTTAATTTTAGCAGATATTTTGGTACATCTCAGAGTTAGATATATTAAATATTATAAACTCGATCCATCTTGGTATTTTACAGCACCTGGTCTACAGTGGGATCCTGTATGAAAACTGACAAAAATCGAATTAAATTGATGAGACGATTATGATATGATTTTATTTCTGGAAAAAGGAGTTCGAGGTGGAACTTCTTAAAGTGATATGTCAAATCAAGTAGTCAATAAAAGAAAAATTTGCAGCTAGAAAAACAATCAAATTATGTTGCTTATTTAGATGCAAATAATGTATATGGTTGGACATTGTCTTAATTTTTACCATTTAGAGATTTCATTTGGTTCGAACCAAGGTGTTTTAATCCTGAAAAAAAACACTTAAAATACTAGATGATAACAAAATGGTTATATTTTAGAATTCAATTTAGTATATAAAAATATTACATGATTTAAAGAAAGATTTACCATGAGCACTGTAAGAAGAAAATAAATTAAATAATAAGAAAAATATGTGTTACCCTATAGAAATCGTAAACAAGTTTAAATCTAGGTTTAAAGTTAGCGAAAATTCATGGAATATTATCATTTGACCAATCAGATTGGTTGAAAATGTATATTGGTTTTAATACAGAAAGAGAACTAAAGCCAAAAATGATTTTCAAAAAGATTTCTGTAAGTTGAGGAACAGTTCAGTATTTCATAAGACAATTAAAAATATTAAAAATAGAGAAAATTATAATACAGAAAGATAAAGAAAAATATATGAAATATATTTTAAAACCAGGTTATTAATGTACTGCTATATCTAGTTGCAGATCATATGAAAAAAAACATTAGTATAATTATATAAACGAATTTATATTGGAATGGGTAATCTAGATATTACAAAAATAGAAATTTAAGATTTTTATTATAATGTTATGAAACCAAAATATGGTTAAAATGTTGATTTATCTTATATGGATAGATATTCTTTTATTTTTGATATAAGAACTGAAGATTTTTATAAAGATATGAAAACTATGATAAACGCATTTGACACAAATGATAATTCGAAAGCTAACATTTATTGAATATCACAATTAAACAAGAAACCTTGAGGAGAAATGAAAGGTGAATATTGAAGAAAAATTATGTTGGAGCACATTATTTAGGATTGAAAATCTATGCTGATTAAGTTGGTGATAAAGAAAAGACAAAATATGAAATTTATTTCAAAATGGAATTACCTTTGATAATTATAAAAGTTGTTAACATGTCACAAGAAATCACATGAAAATTAATTAAAGTAGAGAGTTTAAACACAGTTATATACAGTTGAATGTAATAAAATTGTTTTAGGTTCTAATGACGATAAATGTATTATATTACTAGATGAAATTGATGCTCTTCCTATGATAATTATAAATTAAACTTATGTAAAATAATAGATAATAACAATGATTTCTTACATGAACGGAACAGTTGTATAGAAGATTAACCAAAAACAAATAATAAAGTAAAAAAGTTATCAGTTTTTAACACATATCACGATATGATAATTTTTTTATCTGTTTTCAGATACACTTTACAATTTTTCCACAAAAAATTCAACTTTTTGATAATCTATTTCCTTGTATGTTTGATTATAGTTACAGCTATGAATATATCTACAAGAATTTTTCTTTCTTTTTTACAATTTCCATGAATACATATTCTTTATTCCAGTTATCTATATTTTCTTTTATATTTTCATATCTATTTTCTCTATATTCTTTTTATTTCTATTTTATCCAATCAATATAATCTGTTTTGAAGGTGTATCCTTATTTGTAGTGTTTATTTCTTCATGAGAATTCTAAAGTTTAATAAATGTTGTTACATAGAAATGTAGTCATTTGCTGACCTAAAAAATACCAAACTTCCATATAATGATGAAAAAGTATTAATAATTATTGATGAAAACAATAATCTGTGGTTTAAAACCAAAGATGTGCTAAACTTTTAGGATATAAAGAAATAAACAAAACCTTCAAACATTTTGATGATGAATTTAGAGGTATTGAAAAGAATGAAGATTGAGCTATTTTTATCAATAAAAGGAGGTCTTTATTCTTCATAATAAAATCTAAAAAAGAACAAACAAAATAATTTAGAAATGGCTTAATCATGATGGTTTACCTTCACTAAGAGAATACAGAGAATATAAAATAAAGATTAATGTACAACTACTCTGTGAAGGTCAAATAAATTATAAAAAAGTTTAAATAAAATCAAAGATAGTAGATGAAATAGAGAACTGTAGAAATTTTACATGAAAGAAATGAACAAATAACTACACTGAAGCACCAAAGAAACTGGTGTAGGAATGCCCATTGAAATACTGAGATATGTAAATAGGCAGAATAAAGCACTGTCACCATCAATGCCTAAATAAGGCAACAAGAGTGTGGTGCAGTTGTGAGATCGGTTAGTGCTGCTACAATGGCAAGTTTACAAAATTAAAGTGCGTTTGAACATGGTGTTGTAGCTGGCACGCAAGTGGTGGGACACAACATCTCCAAGGTAACAATGCAGTCGGGATTTTTCTGTATGACCATTTCATGACTGTACCGTGGGTATCGGGAACCCATTAAAACATCAAATCTCAGACATCACTGCAGCCAGAAAAAGATCCTGCAAGAATGGGACCAATGATGACTGAAGAGAATCGTTCAACATGGCACAAGTGCTACCCTTCCTCAAATTCCTGAAAATTTCAATGCTGGGCCATCAGGAAGTATCAACATACAAACCCTTCTACAAAAGATCATTGATATGGACTTTTGGAGCCGAAGGCGCAATTGTGTGCCCTTGACAGCTGCAAGACAAAGCTTTATGCCTCGCCTGGAGTGATCAACACAGATATTGGACTGTTGATGACTGAAAATACGTTGCCTGGTTTTACGAGTCTCATTTCAAATTCTATTGAACGGTTGGATGTGTATGATTATGGAGACAACCTCATGAATTGATGGTTCCTGCATGTCAGCAGGGGACTATTCAAGCTGGTGGAGGCACTGTGATGGTGTGGGGTGTGTGTAGTTGGAGTGATACATCTATATATGCCTCTGCCCAGCAGGGCAATGCGACACCCCACATGTCCTTAATTCCTACAGAGTAGCTCCAGGAACACTCTTCTGAGTTTAAACACTTCCACTGGCCACCTGACTCCCCCAGATATGAAAATTATTGAACATATCTGGGATGCCTTGTGACATAGCGTTCAGACGAGATCTCCATCACTTAGTACTCCTGCGGATTTATTGACAGCCCTGCAGGATTCATGGTGTCATATCTCTGCAGCAGTACTTGAGAAATTAGTTGAGTCCATAAAAGTAGTCGGTCATAAAATTTCCTTTTATTTGTTCACCAATTATATCCTTTCATTTTAACATATTCAGTTTAAGAAATGTCATTTTACGAATTTGCCGTATATCCTTTCTCGTATTTTCCTTTTAATTTACTAGTTCTACCCTTATCTGTAGTTATAAATTTAGCAATATCTTTATTGTTGAATGTTTTGTGTTATTATATTCATCAACAAGTTTTTTAAGTAATTCAACCAATTTATAATTTCCTTTAATTCAAATTTTATGTGCCTTTTTCTCTTAATATTCTGTTAAATCTTTCAACAAGATATGCTTTTAATTCACTAAAAGTTGAATAGTGATTAGTATTAAATTGTTTGATTAATTATTGAAATACGTTATGATAAACTTCTTTTCCATCATCTGTTTTTAAATTTTTCAGTTTTTTCGACTCTAATATTTTTTCAAAAAAATCAGCTATACTTTTATCTGTTTTATCTTTATCTGGAATAGAACAAGCAAATTTTGAAAAAAAAAATCTATAACAGTTAAATAAATTTTTTATATCCTTGATTTATTTTCGAAATTTCTTTTAATTATCCAGTATCCATTTAGACTAAATCAGTCATAAATCATGTATTCCAAAAGAATTACATTAAAAATTTTTGCAATTGTTTATGTAATTCATTAACAATTTCTTTACTCATATTTAAACCATTACCTACAATTTTTTATAAATTTGCTTTTTTTTAGATTTACAAATAGAACAAGTAGCTACAAATCTTCATTGTCCATTTTTAGTTGTTCCGCTATTAGAATTTGTGTTCCAGTAAACTTTTTACATTTGAAACAGTAAATGTTGCTATGATTCTCCATTTATATATAATAAAAAAATAATTAAATTATTTCACCAAAAATAATTAACCTAACATCTACAGGAAGAATTTTAAAAGAATTTTTTAATCGTACTTCTAGAAAATTTAATTTTTACTGTTTTTTTGTCATGAGTTCTTTTGTAAAGTTTGTCAAACACTCCCATCCAAAGATGACAATCATTAATTGTTGACTCACTGTTTATAGGTTTACCAAAAAGAACAACTTTTTAAGACTAAAATCATTTTCATTGTTATTGTGCATTTTTTGTGAACCTCCAGTCATGAAAGTTAATTGCTTTATTAATTTATCATATACTTTTTCTTTAAGATTACTTAAATCATCCAAGTATTGAGTTTTTGAGAATAGTCTGAAAAACCTTTTTCTGATCTCTTTTTTGTAAAATAATTTGATGTATTAGTTTAAAGTTCATCAGTAACAAGATAAGCACTGTACTTTTCTAAATATTGTTTGTTCACTACTTGCTTTTTAGCAATTGGATCATTTACATTCATTAATCTTCTACTTTTAGAATCAGTATTACTGTTTTTAATTAAAAAATTCGGTAGTTCTTTTTGAGATTGCGTCATTAGACAATTTATTCTGGGATTTACTGATGACTGAAAACAATGGATATCTTTAAATTTTTCTAGTGACTGGTTTTTTCATATATTGATGATTGAATATTTTAAATTTTTGTTTCCAACAACTCTGATGTAGTTTTCATTTATGAATCTATTGATGATGGCACATTTTTAATTTTTGATTGAAAATCTTTGAATTTTAATTGATAATCTTCAAATTTTGGAGTTTTTAATTTCTGGTTCTAATAGTTAAAATTTTTTAATTTCTTCTAAACCATTAGTGTGTTAAACATACAATTTATTTCCAAAAATGTCTGTTTTAAATTTAAGATATTATTAAAATTTTAATTCATCCATAACAATTTTAAAACAGACAAAAACGACCACAAATAAATTCGTTAAAACTTTGTATCCTTTAGATCTAATAACATAAATCATTTTTTCATAAATAATTTACTACTTCGGTGTATTCCCCCATGTGAATGAAAAACAAATTTAGTATCTTAATGCTTATAATAACAAATCAAATGAGTAACATTAATATCAGATGTATCTTAATTCAGTATCAACAGTCTAAATTTTTTGGTTCATGAGGTAATTCATCAACCAAAAAACGCCACAAAGATATTTAATTTTTAATAGTTTAACTAATTCTTCTACGTCAAAATTAGATAAAGTCATGTTGTATTTTTTTGATTATTTCTCTGAATTTTTTCTACATCCATTTCCTTTCTTTTCCATTGCTGTATTATGTCTTTTTTGTTTTTCTAAGACGTTATCAGCTTTTTAACTTCATTCACAATTGCTGCAGATCCACCAGCGAATGAACCAGTAGTTGCTAGTTATGGTATTGCAGCTAATAATAATGGTACAAATCCACTTTCAGGTTTTTTTTCTTCAATAGATATTCAGTAATTTTTTCACTACAGGAGTACCCAATGTAATAATTAAATTTCCACCAACTTTGATCTGTTTTTCTTTTTTCTGTTTCAGTTAAAATTGCTCAGTACTTCATGATTGAATTTAACTTTAATTGATTTTGGTTTTATTTTGCCATTTGGGAGTTAGTATAATCGACACTGAAGTTATTCAATTATATAGATTAAAACTTAATAAGGAATTTTTATAATCCCTATTCATATCAACAACATTTAGTCAAAGCCCTAATATTCGATTCCCATAGATTGGAGCTAATTTTTCATCAGTTGAAGCATCTCAAGCATACATTCTTTCTTTTGCCGCTAACTGAAGCTTTTTATCAGCTTCATGTCTTTTTTCTATATTATCTCTATAAATATGGCAAGCTTGATAGTGGGTTTGCAGTGGAGCAGTTCAGATTTAGAAGACGAAAAGGAACAAGAGATGCTATTGGCCTGTTAAGAATTATACGTGAAAGATATATGGAAAAAGGTGGAGAAATCTTTGCTGTTTTTATACATTTAGAGAAGGCTTTTGAGAGAGTTCAGGGGAACAGGCTGATGGATATTTTGAAGAGGAATGGAGTGGATTGGAAAGAGAGATGACTGATACAGAATCTATATTTACACCAGAAAGTAAGGATCAGGATTGGTAATGAAATGTCAGAAGGAAGCAGCTTTGGATGAGGTGTTACACAAGGTTGTTGCCTTTCCCCACTGTTATTAAACACATACCTTGAAGAGATTATTACGAAAGGCTTAAATGGGAAGAGAGGAATATGTATTGGTGGAAAGAGAATATAATGTATAAAATTTGCTGATGACATGGTATTAGTGACAGAAAGTGAGCAGACATTGAATGACATGCTGAAAGACCTGAATGAAGCTTGTGTGTAATATAGGATACAAACAAACAAAGCAAAAACAAAGAGTATGCTCTTCAGTACAAGATGCAGACTGTCAAATTATTAAAATAGGACAATTTACCAGTAGCCAAGTAAGTGCATTTAAATATCTTATTAGCACAATAACTGAAGACTTGAGATGTCACCAGGAGATGAAAACTCGAATTGCCATAGTGAAGGAGGCATTCAACAGAAAGAAGAGACTCTTATGTGGCAATTTAGATAGATGTCTAAGAAAAAGGCTTGGCAAAGGTTTTGTCTGGAATGTGGGGCAGAAACATAAATGTTGAGGCGAGAAGATGGAAAAAAAGGTTAGAAGAATCTGAGATGTGGATGTGGAGGAGAATGGAGAGGAGAAGCTGGATGGACAGAGTGAATAATGAAAGAGTATTGGAAAGGGTTGGTGAGAGAAGATGTCTGCTGAAGGTTGTGACAGTAAGGAAAAAGAACTGGTTGGGACATTCACTGAGACGGGAGTGCCTGCTAGCAGATACTTTGGAAGGACTGGTTTGTGGGAGAGGACTGAGAGGAAGGAGGAGATACAAGATGATAGATAACATGAAGGGAAGAGGAAATTATGCAGACCTGAAGAGGATGACAGTAGACTGGACAGCCTGGAGAACTACCATGTGAAAACCTGCCTCTTGGCAGAACACTGATGATGATTTCTATAAAAATTTCATATTCTTTAGATGCTGCATGTAATCGATTTATTCCTTTCATCTACACATGCTAATTTTTCGTTTACTTTAGTCTCAGCGGCACACCAATTATAAACATGTATATGCATTCCAAATGGTAAATTAATAATTACTTTATTAAATACTCCTGTTCTATATTCACTTGCCCAAAGTGAATATGGAATTCCTTTTGGATTGTTAATTATAAAATCAATAAATTTATCAAGAAACATTTTTGTTATTTCGTTTTATGATTATAATAATTTTTGTTTCTAGCTAATACTTCAACATGGGTTACTGTAATCTGTCAATTAATTGATGAACGTTATTCACCCAAGTATATTCAACTTGTTTTTCTGAATATTTTTTTACTAAACCTTCACCCTCCTTTTGAAATGAATGTTTAATATTTCCCTCTGAAAAACTAGGAAAATATTACGTCAACACTTGTTTTTATCAAAATATTATATTTATTTCTTTTAATTGATTTAATTTTATTTGGATTATTATCAGAATATACATCATTCAAGTCAAATAAAATTGTTGCATAAAGTTCTTTACCTAATTCAAGTGTAGTAATTTGATTTTTAGTTAAAAGTTTCACTATATGATCAGCACAGTTGTATTCTTTTTCACCAGTTTTTAATAATCATTGAGTTCACCTGGACATTTACCAATGTATTTAAAAGTACCAACAGGTCTTAATACAACAACAGTACTTCAAAATGATTAATAAATTTTAACATTTTTTCACTTATATTTATTTTACTAACATTCGTTAATTGCTCTTCTTTTTAATTTTCTTTCTTTCTCAAAATTCTCTAAAAACTTATTTATTTCTGAATCGCTTAATGTATTATCTTTTATATCAATTTCATACTGTTAATTGTGGGAATATCATTCACTTCTTCTAAATAATATTGATTATAATGAACCATTTGTTTTTCAGCATCCCTATTTTCTTCAATAGCTTTCAAAGCATTATCACCGAAACCTTCAATTCCTTGTTTAGTTTGTTAAATTGCATCGACAATCGGTTGATCATTATTTAAAAAGTTTTCATATTCTTTTTCTGGTTGTCCTTTTTCATTTTAAATTCTTCTTCTATTTGTTCTTCTACTTTTCTGTTTCGTTTAGCTTTTTTAACACCTTGTAAGCTGTATTTTGCCAACATTTATTAATGACAAAATACAATAACTGTGCATATTATCCATCCATCATTTATGTTTTACATTGTATGTTTGATGTTATTATGCTGAAAATTTTTGTGTTCAATGTTTACATTCAACATTACCATTCAACCTTTTAATGTTCAAAGTTTATGTTCAACATTTCTATGTTCAACGATTTTATGTTCAACATTTATGTTTAATGTTTGCAAACTTCTTATTCTTTTCTTTTTATTAATTTTTGTTGTCATATCTACTGAACTAAAACTAAATTCATCTTTTTTCCAACATTTACTACACATTTACTACACTCTAAAATCGCTATATTTTAAATCAGCACCAACAAATACATGATAAATATGATTTAAATTTATATAATATTTTCTGAAAATATTTAAAAATTAAGATGATCTCTAACTAATAATGTTGGTGTTTTTGAATAAGTTTGAGCTAAGTGAAAACAATCTGTTCCATCATGTTTACATCTAGTAAAATATTCGATGTCTATATCTTGATATTCAAGAATAAATAATCAAAAATAACAACCTAATTATATTCACATTTTCTAATAGAATCATTTCATCATTATTTTCAATAAAAGTAGGAATTTTTGCATTAATATTATCTTCAATTTTTTCACATCTTCTTATAAATTTTAAGTATTTTGATTGATCTTAACTTTTTGCAATTTAACCATCCTGGAGCCAGAATATGATCATTAATGATTAATGTGGTTGTTTCACAACCGTTTAGTCCTTTTTGTCGAAGATTGAGTAGAACTTTATAGAAGCTTACCATATTAATTTTTTCAGGAATGCTTACTTTTGGGCCAATTTTTTACCTAATTTTATTAATGTAAATGTATAGACTATTCTAATTGGGTTATAGTTGATCTATTCTGAGAAACAGAATTACTGTTCCAATAAATGCAACTTATAAAAATGTTTCACTAGTTGTTTTTTATTCAACTTCTTAACTCCGAAAAATTACAACGAAAATAATAAATTGCACACTGACGAGGAAACGATATAAATTCCTGTTGTTCAGTAAGTTTGAACATTTTGGAAAAAATCATTCAATCATAAAAACCTAAAACATTTGAAACAGAGTTTTTATCGAAGATGATATTAAATTATTTATGGACAAAAGCATTGTAGAGGCCAAATGTTAAAATTTTATAATCAAATTATTGCAGTCAATGAAAACTCAATTGCTTAGAATGTTCTGAGATTTATTCTACTTGGATTGATAAATATAAATTTTAATCTTGCTGACAGAATATTTGTTAAAGAGAATGAACATTTTCATAGAAAAACTAATATTTTTTCCATTTGAACCAAATACTGGTTTTGGAGAAACAGTAATTTATGAATCAAATTATCCCATAAATATACCAATTTCTAATACTATTCAGAATGTAATAATTACTATCACTGATGAAAATGATAATTTGATCGATTTAAATGGTGCTTGTTTAAAAGTGATTTAAAAAATGAATTAACAAATTATTTCCTTAATAAATCATGAACAAAACACAAAGTTACAATTTTACTTATTTCCCATTAACGAGGAAACAAAAAATAGTTTAAATGTTCCAAACAAAGGTACAGAAATTAATATTAATGTTGGTAAGGGATTGATTCATTGTAATTGTTCAGAAGTTTACATGACAATTAATGTTATTGGCACAGGTGGAATGGATACAGTGGTAAATCGGATATTATACTGACTGATAATTGTGTGTTACAATTGTTCAATGTTATTGCAATTAAAAAATAAACCAGTATTTTATTTAGAATAGAATATCCATTTATTTGTTAATCAATTGTTATTTGTTTTACTTCATGTCTATCAAATGAATTAACTACGGAAAGATAAAATTAAAACAAACAAAAGTAAGTACTTTATCCATTTGAATTATTTGATGGGTTTTTCATGGGTTTTAAAGAAATAATTTGAGAAGGTGGTTTAACAGTAATATTTACTTGGAGTTCAAGAAAAGACCAAGAAGGCTCTATTCTCGATGGACTACTAATAATAATGACAGCACTCTTCCAAAAGAAGCATGTTCCTGTTGTTAAATATGAAACAGAATATTTGCTTGAACTAGAACAAGGAAAACAGGAAAATCCAAATATTTCAATTTCCTCCATTATATTACAAGCAATTGAATTTGCTGGATTAAATAGAATTTTCGTTTTTTCCAAACTGATCAAAAAAATAATCAGTTAATTGATTCTTCGTTATGCGATCATGTTGAATTACAAAGTATTTATGTAAAAAATGGAAGAAATGATGTTTTTCTCAAGAATTATCGAATAGTGATCTAAAGAATAACTTTTTAATGGCTTGCATTGCTTTTAGAGATTTTAAAAGAACAATAACGTTAAATAACAGTGTAAATGTAATTACATTCAATTTTATTCCAAATATATGCTATCTATGTCATAAGTCAGATAGAAGAATGAATGTTTTAACTATTCAGAACACAACAATATTTTTAATGAATATATACCTACTGATACAATTCCATGTATAATTATTTTTGGTAAAAAGAATTTAACTTATAATTCACAACATGGAATTGTAACTAAAATTTTTAATTACTTAAATGAATAAAGTGTTTAAAAAGCTATAAAAGTGTCATTTTCATTTTTACATTTCCTTTGGAATATTTTCAGAAAGATAGAGGACAATTAAAAATGGTTCAAATGGCTCCGAGCACTATGGGACTCAACATCTTAGGTCATAAGTCCCCTAGAACTTAGAACTACTTCAACCTAACTAACCTAAGGACATCAAACACACCCAAGCCCGAGGCAGGATTCGAACCTGCGGCCGTAGCAGTCCTGCGGTTCTGGACTGCAGCACCAGAACCGCTAGACCACCGCGGGCGGCGAGGAGAATTAAACTGAACATAATGCGATTATAAAAAATTTTAAAGTTTATCAAACATTTTAATTTTTAAAAATCTAAGTTTTTCAGTATTTAAGATTTTCAGTTTCAAAAATATTATACTTTCAAATTTTTAATATTTTCAATTTCAAAAAATTAGAAAATTTTACCTTTTTCATTATAAATAAAAGCAAAACAAGATGAACATGAATGGTAGCATTGAAAATCTAGGAAGTGAACTCTACAGTTATAGTAATGGTTATAGAGAAGTGTTCACTAAATTATCAGAGGTGAAAAAAGAAGTCTTACAATATTTCAAAAGTTGAAATTTTTGTAACTAAATACGGGCAAAAAATTTTTATTACTTTTAAGGTGATGAATTTAAAATTGCTCTTCCAGATCGTTTTATTAAATGTTTTCAGAAGACGATGATAAATTGGAGAAATTTTTTGGATTAAAATATATTTATTGAGTTAAAACGCAAAATAAAGATAAATCTGTTCATATTGTTGCGTTTGGATTAATTGTAGGTTCTATTGCATTTTTTATTTTTTAATTAAATAAAAATTTCGTTTCGCATCATAGATAAATATTTAAATGTGGAATACAGTAAAACTAAAATCTTTGTTTTGTATCGAGAGATTTTAAAAAAATCTTTTCTTTGGTCCGGAACTCTCATAAATATATTAAGACATTTTGCTTCAATTCACTTAGTTGATTCTCACTGACATGAGACAGAAGCACATTTTTTACTACCACCTCACTTTTAGTTCGGCCATGTCTTAGTGTGACCCCCCATGAACCATGGACCTTGCCGTTGGTGGGGAGGCTTGCGTGCCTCAACGATACAGATAGCCGTACCGTAGGTGCAACCATAACGGAGGGGTATCAGTTGAAAGGCCAGACAAACGTATGGTTCCTGAAGAGGGGCAGCAGCCTTTTCAGTAGTTGCAGGGGCAACAGTCTGAGTGATTGACTGATCTGGCCTTGTTACACTAACCAAAACGGCCTTGCTGTTGTGGTACTGCGAATGGCTGAAAGCAAGGGGAAACTTCAGCCATAAGAGATGAATACTCTAAGCAGATTCAGAAGGATGTAGGTTGCAGTAGGTACTGGGAGATGAAGGAGCTTGCACAGGATAGATTAGCATGAAGAGCTGCATCAAACCAGTCTCAGGATTGAAGACCACAACAACAACATCATGTCTTAGTGTGATTGTTGCCCAGTGCTGTCAGAAAATATGCAGGTATAACTTACTACACAATTTTGAGAATTGTAAGAATGGTGGTGTTTCACATCTTGATAAGCCAAAGTTAATTCCATTGCACAGAATTTGTCATCTTTTGCAGAAAACTATTCTTGCATTAATTTAAAAAGAAACTGATTTTCGATTTGTGTGATATTTGCTTAGTGTCTTTCTGGTTGTAAATGCCTTCACACTGGAATATTTAACACTAAATGAGATACTGCCAAAAATATTACGAATTATTAAAACTAAAGTGCAATTAAAATGAGTTGATAGCTGGTGTCTGTCACTTGCTGCTACAGTGTTGCCACATGTGATACTGGCTACCTGTCGGTTATAGGCGATGCATAAACACTGTGGACCACTTCACAACTGCTGTTAATCTGTAAAGCAGAGCAATCTTGGCAGCATACATTGCAAAGTATGACGGAAATGGAAGATCCTCTGTTATGAACTGATTTTAAGTGATCAATGACAGCTGTGAAAGACTACAAGTTTTGTCGCCCTGATTTTAAGTTATTGTCCTACCATAACCACAATCTCATGATGTGCAATGTATTCTAGAAAATGGCGACCAAGAATTTGCAGCAGAACTAAAATCACAATTAATTCGTTCATGGTGCTTAAGAGTAAACTGAAAACGGAGAAATTTCGTATGTTTGTTTGCATAGCTATCTTACACAGCAAAATTTCAGGTCTAGTGACAAAAGCAAACTAATTTCTCGCTGGCATTGGTTACCTGAAACTAACCTTACTCTAGCTGCACATGATTCCACATTACCAACAGATGAGCAGACCTGCTTGAACTTGGTTGCAGATTGTAGAGGACACAAGCAGATATCAAACGAAAATTAAATAGGAAGAAAAATAAGAGCAAATAAAAATGTCAACACAATGATGAAAAAGATGCCCTATGGCAACTACGTTAACTCGATCGCTATTTCCACGGTGGTCAGAACACTGAGAGGTTTCCATCAAATAAAATCAGGTTTGTCATTTCATGGTCTCTATTAAGTCTGGAGACAACGACATATTACTGACAATTTCTATCTAACTTACAATGAAATGTCATTCTTACAGTGCTACATACCCTTGTTTATGATGATCACAGTTACAGTCTTCCAAGTCCACAAAAGATGAAAGCACGAATGACAGAGTACAAGCAGATAATGCCACTGAAGAAGCAAATAAAACTATTTAGTGTATGACACAAAAGAAGAACAGTGCAGAAACTTTAGTTGTTGGTTTGAAAAAAAAAGTTATGTATTTCAGTTTATGATACACTGAAGCACCAAAGAAAGTGGCATCGACATGTGTATGCGAACAGAGAGATATGTGAACAGGCTGCGGTCGGCAGCGTCTATATAAAACAAGTGCCTGCTGAAGTTGTTAGATCTGTTACTACTCCTAAAATGACAGGTTATCAAGATTTGAGTGAGTTTGAGCATGGTGCTACAGAGTGATGGCACACAGCGTCTCCGAGGTAGAGATAAAGTTGGGATATTCTCATACGACCACTTCACGACTGTACTGTGAATTTCAGGAATCCGGTAAAACATCAAATCTCCGACATTGAGCGGCCAGGAAAAGATCCTGGAAGAACAGGACAAACGACGACTTAAGAGAATCGTTCCACAAATTGCTACATATTTCAACATTGGGCCATCGACAAGTGTCACCGTGTGAACCATTCAACGAAACATCGTCGACATAGGCATTCGGAGATGAAGGCCCACTCGTGTACCCTTGATGACTGCACAACACAAAGCTTTACGCCTCGCCTGGGCCCGCCAACACCGACATTGGACCGTTCATGACTGGAAACATGTTGTCTGGTCGGACGAGTCTCGTTTCAAACTGTATTGAGAAGATGAACGTGTTTGGGTATATAGACAACCTCATGAATCCATGGTCCCTGCAGGTCAGGAGGGGACTATTCAAGGTGGTGGAGGCTCTTAAGGGTGTGGTGCGTGTGCAGTTGGAGTGATACATCTAGAAACAAGTCTGAGAGGTGACACATGTGTAAGCATACTGTGTGACTCCTGCATCCATTCATGTCCAAAGAGGATTCTGATGGACTTGGGAAATATCCAGCAGGACAATGCGACATCCCACACGTCCATAATTCCTACAGAGTGGCTCCAGGAACACTCTCCTGAGTTTAACACTTCCGCTGGTTACCAAACTGCCCAGACATGAACATTATTGAGCATATCTGGGATGTCTCTGTCCCCTCGTACTCTATGGACAGACCTGCAGGCTTCATGGTATCTGTTGTGTCTAGACAAGACAGCCTAGACACAATGCGAGGAAGCCGAAAGGCCCGCGCTTAAACTCACGCAGGCTGGCGTGAGGTCTGAAACAGGATACGTAATGAATGCTATAAAGAAAAGTACGTAGCTTCTGGAATACTTAACTTTAATCCACATTTGTAGAACATCGCTCTTGATGATACAGTAATAGAATCTCAATATCTATACTGGTAATGGCGCCTTGCTAGGTCGTAGCAAATGTAGCCGAAGGCTATGCTACTATCGTCTCGGCAAATGAGAGCGTAATTCTCAGTGAACCATGGCTAGCAACGTCGGCTGTACAACTGGGGCGAGTGCTAGTACGTCTCTCTAGACTTGCCGTGTGGTGGCGCTCGGTCTGCAATTACTGACAGTGGCGACACGCGGGTCCGTCGTATACTAGCGGACCGCGGCCGATTTAAAAGCTACCACCTAGCAAGTGTGGTTTCTGGCGGTGACACCACATTCCTCCCCCGCAAATCGGCGGACGGTTGTGTTATAAGGCCGCCGTGGGGAGGACCCCATGTTGACGTATGCGACGAGGTGTGGAGCCTAACAACAGGCGTGGCTGTGTCACCCGCACCCGGCCATTCGGTCCGAGGGGAGCTAGGAAACGCCTGAAAACCTAGTCCAGAGTGCACGCCAACATGAGGTGTATGCGCCCGTAGATAGTCAGGAGGGGCCGAAGGGTCGACCTCCATCGAGTCGGAACACCCGACTGGCGAAGACGACAGATGGTCCGGAGCGGGCAAGAGTTCCATTCCGGAGGACAGCTGGTCGCGGGAAGCGATCGGCGGCGCGTGACCCAGGGAGGCGCCCGGCGGTTGCAGCGACGCGTCCACTGCGGGCGGCGCCGGCGGCGGCTGCGGCGGCGGCGCGACGCCATGGGGGAAAATGGAAGGCATCGTCGGTAACACCTGGGGATGAGGGGAGCCAGTAGATGGGTCCCCAGGGCGCTGACCGGACGGCACCGTCGCTGAAAGCAGACGGGGAGCGGCAGATCCCGTGCGACGACAGAGGCGCAGCTGATTGAGATGCCGACGCACCTCACCAGAGGCCCCCAAAATCAGATACATCGCGCGGCCGAGGCAGCGAAGAATGCGCCCTGCGAGCCAACGCCGTGAACCGCGATAGTTGCGATAGTATACAACGTCGCCGGGAGCAAAAGCAGGTGTCTGCCGCTGCACAGGAACCTGATGCGGCGGATGTACCAAAGACATCAAGGTTCGATGAGAGCGACCGTGTAGCAACTCAGCCGGCGAGCGACCATCGCGGGGCTGAGAGCGATACGAGGACAAAAAGAGCAATAACGCGTCCTCATGAGAATGCGACTCTTTCAATTTCAACATCTGTGACTTGAAAGTCCGGACCAATCGCTCAGCGGCACCGTTTGACTGTGGCGAAAACGGCGCGGACGTCAGATGTTGAATACCATTGGCCTTGCAGAATGACTGAAATTCTGCGGACATGAACTGTGGGCCATTGTCGGTAACAATAGTCTGTGGCAGACCTTCAATGCAAAAGATAGCAGATAACGCTTGGATGGTGGCAGATGACGTCGTGGAAGACATCCGGACAACAAAAGGAAAATTACTGAATGAATCGACAACAACCAACCATCGAGCATTCCAGAATGGACCAGCAAAATCGATGTGTAAGCGTTGCCAAGGGGAAGTGGCTTTCGGCCATGCAAAGAATTTCCGCAATGGTGCGGATTGTTGTTCGGCACACGCCATGCAAGAAGAGCACATATTCGTAATCGCAGCATCGATTCCGAACCAAGTACAGTGCTGACGAGCAAGTTGTTTCGTTCTCACTATACCCCAATGTCCTTGGTGGAGAAGCTTTAAGACAGAGGACTGTAACGAACGTGGGACCACGACTCTGGATTGATCATTATCAGAACGCAACAACAAAACATCACGTCGTACAAAAAGTCTCTCCTTGTGAGCAAAAAATCGGCGAACCAACGGATCCGCGATCCGTGAGTTTGACGAGGGCCATTGCGTAGCAACAAAACGCAGAACAGTAGCAAGGACAGGGTCTGCAGCTGTGGCTGTAACTACACGACGAAAATCAATCGGAAACGATTCGACCACGTCATCGGTTTCCACATGAATGAACAGGCAAGCAAGTTCAGAAGAATCGAATGCTCTATCCTCAGCAACAGGCAAACGGGACAACGCATCGGCGTTTCCGTGCTTAGCAGTGGACCGATACAAGATATCGTAGCGGTACTGCGAGAGGAAAATAGACCAGCGAATGAATTTCTGCGCTGTACGTGGAGGTACAGGCTTGTTCAGATGAAAAAGCGATGTCAAAGGTTTTTGGTCTGTGATGATGGTAAAGTGACGACCACACAAGAAATCGTGAAACTTTGTAACACCAAACACGAGAGCCAAAGCTTATTTCTCTATCTGTGAATAATTTCTTTGCGCAGACGACAGCAATTTGGACGCAAAGGCAATAGGGCGATCATGCGAACCATCTTTGTGCGCAAGCACATCTCCGATCCCGAAATCCGATGGATCTACCATCAACAAAAGGGGTTTTTGGGGATCGAAAGGCGTAAGGCAAGTATTAGAAAGCAACGCCGATTTCAGCTGGCGAAAGGCGCGTTCGCATTCCGTCGACCAGACGAACGGAACACCTTTACGGCGTAAGCGATGAAGCGGAGCTAAAATGGAAGAGGCATGAGGGATATAGCGATGGTAATAATTTATTTTACCCAGCACACTCTGTAGCTGCTTCAAATTCTGCGGCGAAGGCAAGTCTTGTATGGCACGAAGGTGCTCTGGACTGGGATGTATGCCTTGGGCATTGAGTACATGTCCCAGATATGGCAAATCACGAGCAAAAAACACACATTTGTCCTTCCGCAAGCGAAGACCATTTTGTCGCAAGACCTGAAATAATGTTCGGAGGTTGGCTAAATGTTCGTCTTCTGTCTTTCCGGAGATCACAATATCGTCCAGAGAGTTTGCTGCAATAGGGACTGACGCACAAACAGTTTGTAAATATTGCTGAAACAATGCAGGGGCGGATGCACACCCGAATGGCAGTCTTTTGAATCGATACAAACCAAGATGTGTGTTAACCACCAATACGCGCTGGGATTCTTCGTCCACCGGTATTTGCAAGTACGCATCTGCTAGGTCCAACGTTGAAAAATATGTACCCGGGCACAGTTTGTCAAAAAGATCTTCCGGACGGGGTAGTGGAAAAGTTGCAGTCACAAGTTGTGGATTCACTGTTGCCTTGAAGTCCACACAAAGTCTCAATTTTCCGGAAGGTTTTTGCAAAATTACTAAGGGTGAGGCCCAGAGAGAAGCCTGCACATGTTCAATTACACCTTGTGATTCTAAATCATTTAATGTCCTTGCGACCTCATCACGCAATGCGTAGGGAACATTGCGCGCTCTGAAAAATTTCGGTTGCACGTCGACTTTCATTTCCAAATGTGCTTCATAGTTCTTAGCGCAACCAAGGCCCGGTGCAAAAATGTCTGCAAATTCTTCACATAGACGAGAAACACTGGCTGAAGGCACAGTCTGGTTCACTGATAGGACCTGATTTACGATAGACAAGTTAAACAACTGAAATAAATCTAAACCAAACAAGTTCACTGCAGAAGAAGAACGAAGTACGTAAAAAGACACAAGTTTTGTTTGTCTCTTGTATGTTGCAAGAAGGCTGCACTGTCCTAACACAGGGATATTCTGTCCGGAATAACTATGTAACTTAAAATTTGCGGCACACAATGGAGGTTTGCCCAGTTGTTCGTACGTGTCTTTATTGAGCAATGAAACTGCAGCTCCGGTATCGAGCTGGAATGGTATCACGTTGCCATTAATTTCCAAGTCTACAAAAAGTTTATTGTCCTGCCGACGACAAGAGCGACTGTTTTGTGCAACGTGAACAGACACTGGTACAGAATCACCTGCGACTTGACGGGATTTCCGTTGATGTCGACGCACACTTTTTGTGGGACGAACACAGTCACCGTTAGAGAGAGAAGCACTGGGCGGAGTGGCATTAACTACATGAATTTCCATGGGCGAATATTCTTGGTTCGATTCCGGCGCGAAGCAAAGGGCCTGGAATGTTTGTGAGTGTCCGATTTGAGCTTTTTCTGGCAAACACTTTGAACATGACCTTTTTTATTACAGAAAAAGCAAATTGCTTGGCGTGACGGGCAATTCTCACGCGAATGTCTAGTAGCACACCGCGGGCATGATTGCACTGCATTTGCGTGCTTGCGCGGGACACGTGGCTGCGCGGAAGGGCGCGAGGGCTGTTTACAGTTCCGTGCAGCTCGCCCGGCAGGCCGGTTAACGTGACACATAGCTGGCGAAGTTTCAAATGATTCCTGAGCAAAGTCAAGTGTGTCTCGTCTATCCAATATGTCTATCACTTGTTGAAGGGAGGGATTGACTAGTTTCAAAATGTGTTCCCTTATGCGAACATCAGAAACGTTCTGTGCAATTGCATCACACACCATAGTATCTGAATAAGGGAGTCCACATTCACACTCAAAAGCACAATCCCTAGTAAGGCCTTGCAAAGTTGCAACCCACTCCCGATTAGTTTGACCGGCCGTACGTTTTGTACGAAAGAACGTATACCTTTTTGCAACTACATTAACTGATTCTTTGAAATAGGCATCTAAAGCAGACAAAATTTCTTCGTAGGACAGAGTTGCTACGTCGCGTCGGGGAAACAATTTCACAATCACACGGTAGGTGGACACACCTACACAAGAAAGGAGATGAGGGTGCCGCTCGTTACCTTGAATTCTGTAGGCGGCGAGATGGAATCCAAATTGTCGTGACCACTCCGTCCAGCTTTCCATCGCAGCATCAAATGGCCAAAAATGTGGTGCAACTGCATGTTGTGGCTGCTGTAGCGGTGGAGCGGCGGCGGCCGCATCGTGTTGCAGCGCACGTTGACCCTGGACGAGCTGTCCAAGGGCATCCAATAAGGCCTGCGTCTGCTGATTCTGCAAGCGATAAAATTCGGACAGTACATCTGGAGAATGTGGTGAAGCCATGACACAAGTAAATTAGGGCAAAGCAAGGATAAAGAACAAGATCCTTTTTGATCCCATCCTCGTCGCCAAATATGTTGTGTCTAGACAAGAGAGCCTAGACACAATGCGAGGAAGCCGAAAGGCACGCGCTTAAACTCACGCAGGCTGGCGTGAGGTCTGAAACAGGATACGTAATGAATCCTATGAAGAAAAGTACGTAGCTTCTGGAATACTTAACTTTAATCCACATTTGTAGAACATCGCTCTTGATGATACATTGATAGAATCTCAATATCTATACTGGTAATGGCGCCTTGCTAGGTCGTAGCAAATGTAGCTGAAGGCTATGCTACTATCGTCTCGGCAAATGAGAGCGTAATTCTCAGTGAACCATGGCTAGCAACGTCGGCTGTACAACTGGGGCGAGTGCTAGTACGTCTCTCTAGACCTGCCGTGTGGTGGCGCTCGGTCTGCAATTACTGACAGTGGCGACACGCGGGTCCGTCGTATACTAGCAGACCGCGGCCGATTTAAAAGCTACCACCTAGCAAGTGTGGTGTCTGGCGGTGACACCACAGTATCAGTCCCCTCCAGCACTACTTCAAATCATTAGTCGGGTCCATGCCACGTCGTGTTGCGGCACATCTGTGTGTTCGCGGGGTCCTTACACTATATTGAGCGGCTGTACCAGTTTCTTTGGCTCTCGAGTGTATGTTACATAGTGAAAACGTAACCGATCTGCTGAATAACCTTTAGGAATTTCAGTCTAGTGGTAAGGATCAACCTAGCAGATAGTGTCGGAAGTTCCATGCGGCTTTCCGCGGATGATGCTGTAGTATACAGAGAAGTATACAATTAGAAAATTGTAGTGAAATGCAGGAAGATCTGCAGCGTATAGGCTCTTGGTGCAGGGAGTGGCAACTGACCCTTAACATAGACAAATGTGATGTATTGCGAATACATAGAAAGATGGATCCTTTATTCTATGATTATATGATAGGAGAACAAACACTGGTAGCAGTTACTTCTGTAAAATATCTGGGAGTATGCGTACGGAACGATCTGAAGTGGAATGGTCATATAAAATTAATTGTTGGTAAGGCGGGTACCAGGTTGAGATTCATTGGGAGAGTCCTTAGAAAATGTAGTCCATCAACAAAGGAGGTGGCTTACAAAACACTCGTTCGACCTATACTTGAGTATTGCTCATCAGTGTGGGATCCCTACCAGATCGGGTTGACAGAGGAGATAGAGAAGATCCAAAGAAGAGCGGCGCGTTTCATCACAGGGTTATTTGGTAAGCGTGATAGCCTTACGGAGATGTTTAGCAAACTCAAGTGGCAGACTCTGCAAGAGAGGAGGTCTGCATCGCGGTGTAGCTTGCTCGCCAGGTTTCGAGAGGGTGCGTTTCTGGATGAGGTATCGAATATATTGCTTCCCCCTAGTTATACCTCCCGAGGAGATCACGAATGTAAAATTAGAGACATTCGAGCGCGCACGGAGGCTTTCAGACAGTCGTTCTTTCCGCGAACCATACGCGACTGGAACAGGAAAGGGAGGTAATGACAGTGGCACGTAAAGTGCCCTCCGCCACACACCGTTGGGTGGCTTACGAAGTATAAATGTAGATCTAGATGAAATAAGGAAATTGGCTCTGACCACACAGTCTTACGGAAGTTTGTGCAATTATCTCATCCAACAACAATTCACTGCAATTTCTGATAAGCTTCTTATTTATAAACAGTACTCATCTTTCTACAGCAACTGAATTTGGGGAATGAAAGGATAATGCAAAACATAAATCTGCAACTCAAACATTACTTTATATGCAGAATAGGTCATTTACATAAAGCCACATCACTTGAGCCACCAGGTAAAGTTACAAGACAACTGTATACCAAACTTGTTTTATTTAAACAGTTAGAAACAGAATCTCAGTGAAAAAACTGAAAAAATGAAATGCCAATAAAAACACTGTAGAAATGAAATGTTAAGAAACATTGTAAAAAGGAAATGGCAATAACTTATGCTACCGTCTTGCAAGTCATCATTATTACTATTGAATAACTATTACTTGTGTTAATTACTTGTGCCACTTTTTTAAAAATATTGTCGTCCAAAGCGGACTGATTTTTGAGGCTGTGACTGATTAAAATACAATCTAATATAAAGAATTTCTACGCCAGTTACCGTTTCTGTCAACTATCCATAAAACTTTTCACAGTTTACTCCATAATTATCAAGTGGTACCTAATGAAACTGCATTGATTTACGTTCATATTGCGAGTAACTGTTGCCTGGTCGGACGAGTCTCGTTTCAAACTGTATCGAGCGGATGGACGTGTACGGGTATGGAGACATCCTCATGAATCAATGGACTCTGCATGTCAACAGGGGACTATTCAAGCTGGTGGTGGCTCTGTAATGGTGTGGGGCATGTGCAGTTGGGCGTGACATGGGACCCCTGATACGTTTAGATACAATTCTGACATATAACATGTACGTAAGCATCCTATCTGATTATCTGCATCCATTCATGTCCATTGTGCATAGTTACGGACTTGGGAAATTCCAGTATGACAATGCAACACCTCACACTTCCTGAATTGCTACAGAGTGCCTCCAGGAACACTCTCTGATTTTAAACATTTGTGCTGGCCACCAAACTCCCAAGACATGAACATTATTGAACATATCTGGGATGCCTTGTAATGTGCTGTTCAGAAGAGGTCCCCACTCCCTGCAGGAATCATGGTTTCAGTTCCCTCCAGCACTACTTCAGTCATTGGTCGAGTCCATGTCACGTCGTGTTGCGGACTTCTGCTTGCCCGCGGGGGCTCTACACGATATTAGGCAGGCGTACCAGTTTCTTTGCCTCTTCAAAGTATATTTTTTCGTAACTGTCGCGACTTTATCCTTCTGGCTGTTGCCACGGCCTCGTCCTCTTTGAACACTTCCGCCCCACTTTGTCTGTCATGTTTCGTTTCTTCTGACAGTCGAAGCTCCTAGTGTTCTTGCCTCATTTTCACATTTTGGGTTTGTAAGTCCTGGTCTTTATACTAAAAGAATAATTTCTTAAGAGAGAAATCCGCCTCATTAAACCATATACTTCATCCAAAGTTTCGTATTCAGTAAACCTATCAAGGTGCGCATAACTGCTTGCTTTTCTATTAATTCTACGTCGGAACGACATAGTTTGAACAGCAGTGCGTTGCGTCTCGCAAGGTGATCTCACATCGATTCGTCGGATTTCTTTTTGATTTTCTCATATTCCTTTAACGCAAGCGTTCCGTCTCACAAATCTTATGTATTAAAATCTTTCAACGAATCGCATATTTCTTTTACTGACTTGTATATCATACAGATAATTATCACCTCTGTTGTTATAGCGGCCATCACAAAAACAGGCACCTCAAGGTCATCTCACAGTCTTGCAGTAATGCCAGTTAGTGGTAATTGCAAATGTTAGAAAATTTCAAAAAAAATATTAGACATCTCTATTTTTAATCTAGAATATGATGATGTACTTTCCAAAAGACAAATGATACTAGTTGCTACGAAGAAAATAACTAACGCTACATGATAATTTGAAGAAAAATAAATTTTACTTCAACCTGTTGAAAAAACCAGAACCACTTGACATATTTGGACTGGAAAAAATATGTGAACATTCTGAAAGTTTATAGGTGCATGTGATACATATTTTATCGCTAAAACAAAAGTATTCCGAGATAAATTAAATATTATAAGTGGTTGGCGGCGGGGGGGAGGGGAGGGGGTGAACCCGGGGGCGCTCTCCAACGCGTGTTTAAAAAAGAGATGATCAATGTTGGGTCTAAAATTAAACAGAATACTTCGATGAATGTAGTATTTAAAAATATTCGTTTTATAAAACTTTTGGACTTTTGAAAATGCCTAAAAATGTTATTGTAAAAAGCTCTGACTTAGTAGATGCTCACAGCGCCACGACATTTGCGACCATGTAAGGAATGGGTATCGAGAATATATTCGTTTTATAAAACTTTTGGACTTTTGAAAATGCCTAAAAATGTTACAGCGCCACGACATTTGCGACCATGAAAGGAATGGGTATCGAGAAAGAATGAATGAAACAATTCTTAATCCAAGGGCGCCCATGCGATACTTTATAGGGTGGAAGGGCAAACTGTAGTGGGAGAGGGGTGTTACCTACCATCTGTCTCTCTCTCTGTCTATATATAAATGATAGATTAAAGTCCAACGAACTGTGATAACGATGCCATCGCCATCTGGTGGAACTCCTTGGAAGTACGCAGTGCGGCGTAGCCCTTTCTAACTGTGGAATGATTTACGGAGAAGTCCCAACTCATATTTTTTTGAACTGTGGTGATTGTGGAGTTATTAACGAATGACTGAAACATTGGCTGGAACGGCTCAATACTTAATGAGTCGTGAATATTGTTATAATTGGTTAGAGTTTAGGCTAAACTAATTAGGGTATTTTATTACTTTTCAAAAAATATAATGTATACTACTGAGCCACGAAAACCTGGACCCTTGCCGCGAAGCACGCAGGGAGCAGTCAAGTCAGTGCTTGGACGACTGTGCTGGCGCAGAGGTGGGGTTAATGGGCTGTTGTCAGTGCCGGCAACTCAATCTCAAAAAGAGAGCAAATATTACTCGTGATAATAATTACAACAACAGTAGCTTGACAATAGTCTTTTCAAGAAGTTAAATAATTGAAATAATAATGTAGTTATGATAACTTGCTGCCTGCTTAGTTTGGTGTCAGAACACTGAACATTAATATGTAATTTGTACTATGGAGGACGCTATGAGTCATAGTGGGCTGTCGGTTGAATATGTGGAATAAACCATCTTCTTTTCGTCTCAGGAGTACTGGGGTTTGTTGTTGTTGTTGTGGTCTTCATTCCTCAGACTGGTTTGATGCAGCTCTCCATGCTACCCTATCCTGTGCAAGCTTCTTCATCTCCCAGTAACTACTGCAACCTACATCCTTCTGAATCTGTTTAGTGTATTCATCTCTTGGTCTCCCTCTATGACTTTTACCCTCCACGCTGCCTTCCAATACTAAACCGATGATCCCTTGATGCCTCAGAAAATGTCCTACCAACCGGTCCCTTCTTCTTGTCAAGTTGTGCCACAAACTCCTCTTCTCCCCAATCCTATTCAATACCTCCTCATTAGTTATGTGATCTACCCATCTAATCTTCAGCATTCTTCTGTAGCACCACATATCAAAAGCTTATATTCTCTTCTTGTCCAAACTATTTATCGTCCATGTTTCACTTCCATACAAGGCTACATCCCATACAAATACTTTCAGGAACGACTTCCTGACACTTAAATCTACACTCAATGTTAACAAATTTCTCTTTTTCAGAAACGCTTTCCTTGACATTGCCAGTCTACATTTTGTATCCTCTCTACTTCGACCATCATCAGTTATTTTGCTCTCCAAATAACAGAACTCCTTTACTACTTTAAGTGTCTCATTTCCTAATCTAATTGCCTCAGCATCACCCGATTTAATTCGACTACATTCCATTATCCTCGTTTTGCTTTTGTTGATGTTTATCCAGGATTATTTCGGCCACTCTCCCGAATACTGCGTATGTTGCAGTACGCTTCACAGATTGCTCCAAAGGGTAGAAGAAGCGTGGACTGAAAAGTAATGCCTCCACCTTCGTAACTTTTCTACAGTTGGCAGCATTGGTATGTGCCAGGTACTGGCTTGTTCCGTAGCCTCTTCTCTGCAGCTCCAGATGACGGGAAGCCTTAGCATTGAACGGTTGCGTTGTTACAGTGTAAAGTACGGAACCCTACGCAGACGATCGGTCAATGTTATTTAAGCAACGTGCAGTCATTGAATTCTTGACAGCAGAAGGTGTCACCCCAAAGGCGATTCATCAGCGAAGGTAAGCAGTTTATGGTGATTGTGTTGACGTGAGTACTGTGCGTCGTTGGGCGAGTAAGTTTAAAATTGTTGGGGCGAAACATCTGGCCTGCGTGACAGAGTTGTTCTGTGACAGCAACCACCGAGTTTCACAAGCAAAATGTAGACTGATTCAGGGCGATCGTCGTATCACTCAGAGAGAAATTGCAAACACAATCGGCATTTCATAAGAACGTTTGGGTCAAATTACTGCTTTGCTTGGCTATCGGAAGATCTGTGCACGATGGGTACCCCGGACGCTGACTCCTGAAATGAAAGCGCACGGACTTCAAATTTGCCAGGAACTCCTCTCGCGTTACGAGAATGAAGGTGATGCCATTCTGTATTCAATTGTGACAGGATACGAAACGTGGGTACACCATTACGACCTGGAGACGAAACGCCAGTCTATGGAATAACGACACAAGGACTCGCCCCAGAAAAAGAAATTCAAGACACAGCGCTTGTGGTATGATGTTCTGTTTCAAATTAATGTTGTGAGCAAAGTAAGTCAGTCATCTATAATAAACTTTGTCGAGTTTATCGAACTCCGTGATAAATGTTGCTCGTATTTGGAAACATAGACAAACTGGTTTCGAACAACATATTGTAACAGCAACTGAATTAGCGTCGGATGTTGGTACATAGCCTTTATTCAAACCACAAATGCGACTAAGCATATTAAATGCAGGCCAGATGAAGGGACTGTTGATAATCATGTAATTGACCCAAAAAAGAAATTTGGAGTAGAATTTTTTAACTCTCTTTTGTACACCGTGCTCATATCTATGAAAGAAAGCCTTAACAGATGTCAGATTTTTCTGCGTCGTGGAGTTTTATTTATGTAAAAAATCAGAATAAAGAAGACGTAATTTAGCAGTGGATTAAATTACAAAAAAAGTTATCAGTCAACATGAAATCAGATACTGATGGCGGTTTGTTGTGCGACGAAATTTTAGGCCTGCAATATTATCTCGAAGAGAGTCAGGCAACACCTATTGAAGCCTTTAATTTGATCAAAAAACAATCTTCTAAGCGAGGTGGCGCAGTGATTAACTCATTGGATTCGCATTCGGGAGGACGACAGTTCAAACCAGCGTCCGGCCATCCTGATTTAGATTTCCGTGGTTTCCCTAAATCGCTTTAGGTAAATGCCGGGATGGTTCCTGCGAAAGGGCAAGGCCGACTTCCTTCCCTATCTCCCCCGCATCAACCAACCATAATCTTTCACCGGGACAACGTTGCGTATTCTGTTAACAATACCAGTGCAAATGGCGAACTCAGTTTCTCCGAACTGAAATTGTTAAAAACATACTTGCGGTCCACAGTGTCTCAAACAAGATTGACCAGTTTGGCCTCACAGTCCGTTGAAAATGAATTGCAGAATACCTAGATTTTGCTAATCTTATCAGAAAGTTTGCTGACAAAAAAGCTAGAGAAGTAAAGGTTTAGATGTTTCTTTATATTTGATTTTCATTAAATCTTTTGCGTTCAGACGATTGACAGACAAAGTAGGCTCGCTGCTTAGAGTTATGTTAAATTGAATAAAAAATACGATACCCAACTCAAAATTAGTTTTTTTCTATTATATATTATTATATAATAAATGGCGCCAAATGAATGACTCGCCCGGGACATCTGGATGGTTAAGGCCGGCCCTGCGCGTCACCTATTTCATTAGCGAGTGACTCAGTGCGCCCTAGCACGCAAGTACTTGTATGCCGGCGACAGAATTTTTTATTTGCAGTTCTTTCTGACCCCTCGTCACAGCAAACATCACCCGTATCGCCGATATAAGCTACAGAACAGTAACACTACATACTTTCAGGCCAATATTTCTGTTGTATGTACTGTTTTGTGAAACATTACAAGTATATTGACCTCAGCACGCAAAAAGTGCATCGGACACAAAACTTCGTCTTGGCGCTGCAGTGTCTCTGCATTCCATTAAAATTTTGATTTATCATTACACTTTCTGAATCAAAAACAAAGTGACTAGAGAAGACAATGAACGGAGGTCTCTGAGACAGAATTATTAATTTTTTCAATGAGGTCATCCTTGTACTTTTCTAGCCTTTACATACTCTCTTCTGTCGTAGTATCTAAGACTAACTTTTTATCACCATCGTCCAATTCCGTATATTTCCGTTTTTGTTTATATCCCTTTCTCGGAGAATCGAAACACATCTGACATCTAGAGAGTCTAGCGATGTTATTGCACTGTTGATACAGAACACAGTCGATTCCAAAACAGCACCAAGTTTTCTTGTGATTTAATGAACTTCCGCAAAATTTATATTATTTCTGATGTCTTCACTGTTGACCATATGATTTAAAAAACTTCAATGTATTCGATATGACTATTTTAAATTGTTTTAGAATGTCTTTTCTCCCATTACGCACACCAACTGGATTAGTAGTACACGTAGATTTTTGCTTCAGCATTTAACTCACTAAAAACGCACATCAATGCATCGTTCTACGGAAGAGTGCTGTCACACTTGAAACACAGAAACACGGAACGTTGAGCTGGCGTTGACTCTAGTCTATGGTGCTGAGTTACTGTACAGTTAACAGTATGTATGTGGCAACAAAGCTATGAGGCGGGCGAATCACAGCGCTGAACGTCTGTGCACTGCAGGCAGCGAGAGTGACCTTGGGGTGTCTAATTTCGTGACGGTCACTCTAGTAGTATTCCTATTGCCCTTTCATTTGCATTTCGTTCTTCCACTGTGGGTGTATTTCCCATGCCAATATCGATCGCACAACAACGCTGTTTATTTATGAGAATTCCTTTAATGGCTTGTAATCAGTGGCGGTAACTACCGTTATTCAAGAGCTCGATTTCCCGCTCGTCAGCCAGGTTTGATCGTTTACCTAGGTGCTGTGCATGTATCACGCAGTAAGATAATTTTCCCTACTTATTTCTGTCGCATTCTGTAGCATCTATCACTTTCACAAAAAAGTAAAATATACAGTTCTCACAGTTCCTTAGCGTTTCAAACGATCTTCCAGCCTGTTCTGTTGTTTGGGCGATACTCTCATTTCCTTTCGGCGATCCTGGGGCCATAACTTGTGAATCTTTCTTATGGAAAAGGTAGGTAACACAAGAAATGCACAATACATCACGAATGTAAGATCCCATTTATTTTAACATAATTACAAGCAGATGGCGTTTTACAAAATATCATACGAAGATGACAATGGGTACTTCGAAGTTAACGGTAGAGATAGTTCACATCACTGATATTTTTCCGGAGGGTCTAAAATATGCCAATGCTAAAACCTGGTTTAAGAAAGGTGGTGGGAGAGATGTCAATAACTACCGATCTGCTTCAGTACCGACATTATTTTCCAAAAATTTTGAGTAAGTGAGATATTCTATAATAGTATCCCACTTGGTAAACAATAACTTCTTTAGTAAATCACAGTTTGGATTTCAGAAGAGTTGCTGAACAGAGAATGCATTTACAGGTTCACTCACCAAATTTTCTAAGCATTTAATAACAAAATGGCACTGGCTGATATTTTCTGTGACCTATCTAAAGCTTGTGACTGTGCAAATCACAATACCACTTTAGATAGAATGCAATTTTTGTGCAACTGATGGTATAGTTAATCAATGGATGTCACCTCTAACCAAAGGAATGCAGAAAGTAGCACTTAGTAATTCAACCAATGTAATCAGGGGAGATTCTTCTGGCTGGGGAGAAATGATGTTTGGGATTCCCCAAAGCTCAATCTTAGGTCTGCTATTGTTCTCATATGTGTAAACAATCTTCCATCTAAATGCAATTAATACTTTTTGTAGATGACACTAGTAATGTTATCAATCCATAGCAAGTGAAGAAATGGTAAACAATGTTCTTAAAAGTATCCCTGACAAGTTTTCTGTAATGATCTCGCTCTCAGTTTAAAAAAGACATAACATATTGAAACGTCCCCTTACAAAAATTATAAATGACTGTGCTGAAACTGACACACAATATTTTTAGCGCAACGGAATCTGGCTTTCAAAAATCCCTACAAAAGAATGGCCCTGACTAACAATAACTTATACCTTTCATGAATCACTTACCTCACAAAAATCTTCGTTACTCAAACTACTGCAATACAGCGTGCGCCAATACTGCCAGCTGAATAAAAGATTCTAACTACTGAAGGCACTAACTACTGATATGCACAGTTAGCAAATGAAAGATTTTGATGGAGATCAATGTACTTACCTTAATAGTGTTCAAAAGTCATAATATGTAACAGTTCATGACATCCACTCTTACAAATTTACTCTCTCTGATGGACACACGTCCAGATCATCCGCTCTCAAAATTCCACCATCTCACTCCCCACATCCACCACTGCTGGCGGCTCACCCCCAACTGCACAACGCTACGCGCTGTTAACAGCCAACTGCCCAACACTACAATAGCAGATTCCAACAATGCAAACCAGCTACAGACTGCACACAGCACAGTCAGTGATTTTCATATAGAACGCTACATGGCGTTACCAACATAAAAGGATAAACAGTCTACTTACATAGCCCCCAAGCTCCCCACAAAAAATTTTACAAAACAATTTGTTTTGGGCAGTGGCCAACACTGATTTGAAAAAAATTTTCATAATTACAATAACAAAGATCTTAATGCACACACTTATTGATACACTGTTGGTCAAAAGCAAAAATTGTTCTCATAAAGAGTAATACAAAGTGAAATTTAGTAGCACTATGTCTGGCAAGCAGCAGTAGCAAATACTATAACTTATACCTAAACATGACAAAGATCAAGCAGAAAAAATATTACAGTAAAGATGGCCATGTCTAATACCTATGTCACATCTTAACACTAGAGTGATGCATCACGATAACTTACTCTAGCAGACAAGTTACCAAGTCGTTAAAAAATTATTTATACAGTTCCTGTGAAGGGAAATGTCTATTTGCGTTCCCTCTTCTTCTTTTTTTTTCTTTTTTTTTTTTAAGAAAGTAGTTCATAAAATTATTGTTTAGTAGATCTGTAGACAGAAAATATTTACTTTAGTACATCTATTAAATTTTATTTTAACCAATGCTGCAGTGCAACTAGAAACTAGATATTAAACAAAATGAGCAAATAAATACATAAAGCAAGGCGTGAAACGTCATTCGCTAGCCATATGGCATTTCATAAGGCAGTAAAAAATCTCTCAACTAGCAAGATAATAGTTGTGAAATGTTTCTCATCGTTTCATTAGTCATTTCAGTAAATATCTGAAAGTGTCGTATTTGCGATGCTTTCTACAAAGGAATGTTAATATCGAGGTTAATGGCCATTTGTTTTCTCCACTTAATGGCTTTTTCTCCAGTCGACTGGCACAGCTGGGCATCCACAACGCATTACGTCAAGGTCACTTAGCTTTCTTACCGAAATATTTACGACAGCAGTATGTGCTACAGTGACAGTCTCATAAAAAAATTTCACAGGTCGAGAATCCTATAAATGTAACAGTGTCCAAAAAATTTTCGCTGGCATTTTGATACATTCACGCATGTACACACATTTCATAATTCTTAAAGTACAATTCTTGGTTTCCAACATCCTTTTCCGCAAATCAGAGTCCTTAACCTCTACTCATTAGTCCTTACCTTATTACACATATACATATTCGTCGACACTTCTTCAATATTTCATCATTATAAATATGTAGCATAATCAAATTCCTCATATAGCATCAGCTTATTGATCATAAACGTACCTCAACAGCATAATACACATGGTAGTCGTAATAATAACATCATAACATCTCAGCCAAATCTCAAAAACGTCGTAGCTTTCTGCAATAATTTCAAAACCTAAAAAAAATTCTCTGCTCATTTCAATAGTGTCATCTACCTCAAACGTACTTTAAAAATCATGATCTCATACCAAATACATCATTCAAAGCTCTCATAATATCATAATGGTTCCGAAAAAAATATGAACAGTTCACAAAGTACAGACAAAATACAATTTCATAAGCGTGAAGTTATCCACCTGTGTAATTACCTAAACATGTGTCACTGACGTAGTAAAAAAAAAATGTTTGTCTCTCTCAGTTAAATGATCAGATAGCTGTGTAATTTATGTGTTAGAGAAACATGGTACCGATGTGTAAAGTTGTATAAACAAATACCATATTAGCTAGGGCTCCTTGTGCTTGCCAGACACATGGTACACAAAGTAGGTGTGTACCCCCCTGAGGGTTAATGTAATTATACCCTCAGGTGTTACAGATTACAGCAATGGAATGAAATGTATCACGGAAAACCTTTGTATCCTTGTAATTCAAAAATCTTTAAAAGTAAATGTTTTAAGTACAAAATCAATCACTCAAATACGTGTCCTTTAACGCTAAATGTGCATCTTGGTGTAAGATAATTCTGTGGAAGTGTTGTAGTTAACGCCCTCCGAAAGCTAAGTTCTACAGAAGTCAATGTACTTACCTAATCATAAACAAAAGTGAAATGCTATGATTAGAGATAATGTAGGTATTACGTACATTAGCGAGATCAAGAAAGTAATATACTGTAAGGTATTGTTGTGCTACGAAAAAGGCCATCTCATTGTAGCTATACCACAAAGGTTACTACTAAAACATGTTTTACTTTCCAGAAGAATTCAGAAAAACTGTGCAGATATAAAACAGAACACAGCACAAAAGCAACAATGTAAATTGTGTCACACATTAGTAGCGTCGTGATATAATCGTGTAGCTATCAAAGAAACCAAATACTAAGTCATCTTTAATCTCACACAAAGTACTTCAAATAAAGAATGTCTTTTCAAGTAAACCAAAATGTTGCATTAAAATCTCATTAGCAGTATATGTTCTAAGTATGTAAGCCTTATAGTCGTTATGTAATTGTGCAACTAACAAGCAAGAATTTACATACACAATAACACTGCGTCCTCTGTTCACTATAACAATGCATTTGTAATTACTTGTCTAAATAAGTCTCCTAGGTTCTTGACTGGATAGTTAACTTTAAAACATAGTTTCATGTAAACAGTTTCTAAGTGTGACAAAGAGTACTAGTAATGTGAAGTGAAAATTTTTATAGCAAAGACTAAGTTAAAAAACAGATTATCTCTCAATAAACGGTTTTACATGTGAAATGTGGTGCAGTCCTTTACTCTTCCTGGTACGGAGAGTTTCAACTTCATCGCAATTATCATGTGGTATACGTCGGATTCTGTAAGGTACATTGTAAATCAGAAAGAATTTGTGACTCAAGTGTTTCTTTTTATGTGACAATGAATGAGCTTTAATGAGAACTTTCTGACCAATATATAATTTCCTTGCATTTGCTTTACTGTGTAGTTTTCTCCTTTTGTCTGCTGCAGATTTTATATTTTTAATATCCAAATCAATTATGTCTTCGTGTCGAAGTTTACGTGTATTCGGAAAAGGTACAATCTCTCTGATTCTGTTCGGTTGTTCTTTATTCTTCAGTACAAGAATAGGTGGTAAAGCAGTGGAGTCATGAGGCATTTCATTCAGCATGTTTTGAAATAAGTGCAAATATCTATCCCAATACTGATGCTTTCTGTGACAATAAAGTCTGCAAAGCTTATTGATTTCTTTCATAATCCGTTCAGACGGGTTACAATGTGGTGAGTACAATGAAATAAAAACAGTTTTGATTTTATGATTCCGAAGCATGGGTGACCAAACATCAGACCTAAATTGTGGTCCGTTTTCTGAAATGACTTTACTAACGTGTCCAACTTCACGTAAGAAATTTTTAGCAAAGGCATTGGATACAGACCGTCCAGTGGCTTTATGTAACGGGGTGAAAGAAACAAATTTTGAAGTAAGTTCAACAGCGACTACAACGTACGAAAATCCATTAGATGTTCTGACAAGGGGTCCCAAGAGATTAACAGCAGCAAATTCTTTTAATTTAGAAGGAATGATAGGAAACAACAGAGCACGATGTGAGATAGTAGACAAAGTTTACAAACAGACAAGACTCTTCGAATTCTCTTTTCCATATTGTTAAAATAACAAGTCGTCCGAAGAATATGATAACATTTTCTTGGACCAAAATGTGCGTAGCTGAAATGAATGTACCAAAGGAGCTTATTAACAAAATCGTCAGGAATACAAAGCTTGTTATCAACAGTGCAGCGTATGAAGAGTATGTTGTTTCTAACCAGATAACAATGCCGGATTTGTGTGTGTCTTTTCATGCCATTTACTTTTGATGTCTTTCCAAATCGGATCTTTATCTTGTTCATGAGCTATGTCCTTTAAAGATGTGGTGACGAAGTTTGCAAAGGCGACTTTCTGAATGTAAAGAATACTGAAATTTTTCTCGAGGTTGCCTTCTGTGTTACTTTTGTCAAGCCCAGCCGGTGCGCGTGACAGTGGGTCCGCAACAATGAGAACATTGTTGCCGGGAATGTAGACTATTGTGAAGTGGAATTCTTGCAGAAACAATGCCCAACGTTTTAACCTGTCATGATTTAATTTTGAAGTCATAAGAAACTGTAATGCACGATGATCATTGTATACTTTTACGTGCTTACCAGAAAGAAAGAAACGGAATTTGTTAAATGCCCAAACGATAGCTAAAGCTTCTAATACAGTAACGGAATAATTTTTTTCAGATTTTGTTAGCACTCGGCTAAAAGCAATGGTTTTCTGAAAAGTAGTGTCATTTTCTGTTGACTCTTGAAATAAATGGGCACCAAGACCGACTTTAGAAGAATCCGTGCTTGTGACAGATCTGGATGAGCTAGTATTGGCGCGTTAAGTAGCGCTTCTTTCAAATAATTGAATTCCAACTGTGCTTGTTCGTTCCAGTTCCAAATAGTATTTTTTCCAGTGAGAGAACAAAGTTTTGGTGTAACTAGAATTTGCATATTCAGAAAACGACGGTAAAAATTTACGAGACCTAGAAAACTGCGGACTTGTTTTTTTGTTGATGGAACTGGAAATGCTCTGATTGCTTCTAACTTTTCAGGATCCGGCTGAATGCCTTCAGAAGAAATAATATGTCCCAAAAACCTCACCGTTGACCTACCGAATTCAGACTTTTCCAAGTTAACTGTAATTCCAGATTCTGCAACAATACGTAACAAACTGTTGAGGATGCGATTATGTTGTTCCCATGAAGCTTCTGCTATTAGAATATCGTCCACATATAAGGTGATGTGATGTTTTAAGAATTCAGATAATATGGAATTTAGCCCGCGAATGAATGCTGCCGAAGAAATGTTCAAACCAAAAGGAAGTTTCCGAAACTGATAACAAACGCCGAAACAAAGGAAAGCTGTGTATTTTCTACATTCTGGATGAAGTTCGATCTGATAAAAGCTGGATCTGAGATCAATGGAAGACAACACTTTTACACCATTAAAGTGTTGATGAAGTTCTTCCAACGTTTGCGGCCTGTTTGTTTCAGGAATGAAGATAGTAGTGCTTTGTCTCGTATCTAAGACAAGCCTGATCGAGCCATTTTTCTTCTCAACAACATGTAATGGATTGTTGTATGAGCTTACTGCAGGCTCAATAATGCCCTCGTCAAGCATAGATTGTATTTCTGTTCTAACACAGTCCCTATAATGTGCCAGAATTACGTATGGTCTAACACAAAATTTAGTACGCTCACGAACACGAAATTGGTATTGAAATCCCTTGATTGTTCCTGTTTTGTGAGTAAAAACTGTGGAATGTGCGTGTAAAATCTCAAAAAGGTCCTGCCTATCAGTGTCATTACAATTCTCAATTGTTTGAATGTTATTCTGAATTAACTCATTAGTATCAAATAAACCGTCGATATCATACCTGTCAGTACTTGCAGAGTGATTGTTAGTGTCAAGTTCCGTCGAAAATTCCGAACTGTTGTCTAACAAGAGGTAAAGCCGATTAATTTCCTCGTCATTGTTTGAGAGCCAATCTTCAAATTTCAAAGCTATTGACTTACCTTCTCTCTTTAAACATTTTTCAGCATCGTGAAAATTTAAGATTGCTATGTATTCATTCAAAAAGTCTATTCCCAATATAATTCCTGTTGACAGTAATGGAACAATAAGAAAGTTCATAGAGAAGCTATGGCTTTGACAAAAGAATTCTAAGTTGGTTTGTTGGCATACATCTACACTTTTTCCAACGACTGCAACTTGTAATTTAATCTTACGTAACGGAAGTGTGGGGCAATCGTTCGATTTGTTGCATTTGCTAAAGGATGTTTCACTAATTACTGAAATGGGACTGCCAAAGTCAATTACTGCCGTAAATTTTACTTCATTTACTGTAATGTGAATTACAGGATATGCAATGTTGTTATGATTTACGTCATGTTCCTGGGGTAAGATGTCCCTAATGTCTTCCATTTTTACGTAATTACTAGCCACGGCAGCTACGTCGTCAGGTTCATAAGTACGTTTTGTGGCTGCCAGCGGTGTGAGTCATTGCCTATTGTCTCTTTGTTGGCGCGCGTCGTTATTGGGATTTGGAGATCTAACTTCTACAAATTCACCTTGTCGAGAGGGCCATGCCCTGTTTGAATCCCGCCAGTTCCGATGAAATTCAGGTCTGTCGTTTTGTCGATAGTTTATAAAGTTTCTTTTTTGTCGGTCATGTGGTGGAGAATTTCTCCTGGAATCGTAACTGCACCGTGGACCGTTGCATCTGAAGTTATTCTGTCTCCCTTGATAATAATTATTTTGGTTCCCATATTGTCTGTTTCTCTGATTGCCTCTATGATAGTCATTACAGCGGAGAGGTGGTCTTTCCCTGTAATTATTACTACTCTGCCAACGGTTGTCATATGGGTGGTGTCTGTTTTAGTCACGATTTATGTTGTAAGAATAGCCTTGTCGTGTCCAGTTATTATTTGTGTCATCGCGGAATCGTGATGGATGTGACCTATAATTGTTGTGCTCCTGTTTTAGCGTTCCGCGATTGTCAGTGTCAATTTCCAAATCTTGTAAGACTCCCTGAAAAGTTTCAATGTCGTCTTTGCAACGTCCTGCCAAAATAATATGTCGTAAATGTTCAGGCAATTTGCTTAAGCAAATGCGGATGAGTTCTGAGGGGCTGTATGGGTTTGAAAGATACTGATTCTTATGTAACATGTCTTCGAAATATTTGACAAGACTAGAAAATTCCGATTGTTCGAAATGTTTCATCATTATGATGCTATGTTTTACTCGGTCTTGTGTAGCTTGAGACCAATATGCTGAGAGGAACGCATGATAAAATTCTCCTTCACTGTGACAATCGTGAATGACCGATCGCATTCTTACAGCTGGTTCATTCTCTAAGCAGCCACACACAAATTCTAACCTGTGCTCCAATGACCAGTTGGGAGGAAAACAATGAGAGGATTGGTGGAGCCATGCTTGTGGATGAATGTCGTTGCCAGAATTCTTAAATGTTTTGAATTTACGTGTAGTAATGAACAACTTATAGTCAAAATCATCATGTCGGCGAGTCGCATATCGGTCATTGTTACTTCGTTTCGGCGGTTCAATCTCAAAATTCAGTGGGCCTTGCCAATTTCTTTCATAATTTCCGAAATGCCCTGTGTTATTATTTTGTGACTTTTCCGTATTTCTAAGTCCCTCTACCTGTGTTGGAGCGCGAGTGTCGTCTGAAATATGTAATTCTTGTATTACCTCTGTCAACTGATCTTGTACTTCCGGATTTCTCTTTTTACTGTGTATTGATTTGATTTTGATGTTGTTTGAATTTTCTAATTTGTTCATACTCTTCTGTGTCAGTGAAGGCTACGGGTCTTGTGTCATTCAGATCATCATCTACCTTTGTAGATAAGTTAGTGAACTGATCCGAAAGTTCGGCTACTTTCTCTGATAGTGAACTGATTTCCTCAGTGTGTTTTTCTGAACCAAGTTTCAGAGTGTCCATTTGTGTTGAAATCGTATCTACTGTGTCCTTTAAGTTTTCCTGAGTTTTTGCAAGTTGCATAACCGAATCGGTAGATGCAACTGATTCAGTTTTAGCTTGCAAGGTGTCGTGATTTTCATGGACGATAGTTTGCAGTTCTTTTATGGCTGCTTCGTGATTCTGTAATGCATTTTCATGACGTGAAAAAATAAGTTGAAAATGCTCACAAATTTGTGTTTTTACGTCATTACAGACTTTTTGATATTTCGATTCGATTTTAAGTAACTCAGCAGTTAAACCTTCACGTGTTTGTTCAAGCTTCATGTCTAACTTTTTAAGCTGTTGCTGTGACTGTTTTTGATTTTGTTCCATTGCATCTAACTGTTGCTGTGTTTGTCCCTGGTGTTGTTCCATTGTGTCTAACTTTTGAAGGTTTTGTTCCATTGTGTCTAACTGTTGCTGTGTTTGTCTCTGATTTTGTTTCATTTGTTGCATTAATTGCAATAATAATGTATTAGTGTCTGGAATCTGTTCCACTACGCTTTTCGGCAGTGCATTTGCACCGGCAACATTCACATTTTGATGAGCAGAAAATGTGTCTTGACTTATTTGAGAAAACGGTGAGGACGCAAAACCTGAATCTACAGTATTTGCAAGATTGTGTTCTGTCATTTCGGATTCCTGAGGCGAACTGTTGCCGATCGATCGATCGATAATGCTTCCCTGTTCACTAATTGTTTCACTGTGTACACCATTATTTGCAGCCCGCTCCATTTCCCTATGCACAATTATCAAATTACTACTTTGAACATTAATTAATTCATTACACAGTGGCGCTACCACACTGCTTTCGTCTTCACTGTCATTTCTCAGTTTACTTTGGAGCCTAGTATTACGTTTTTCACACGCAATTATTGTCACAATATTTCACACGATAACACAGAAAAGCACAATTTGAAGAGCAAAATAAGAAAACACATTAACATAGCACTGAAAATAATATCTAGTTAATTGCAAGCGCAGCTGCAAAATACTTGGTGCAAATCTACATGCATGCCACAACTGTTTTACTGTACAACAATGAAAAACTACAACTACAAAGGAAATTCTCTCTATAATTACGCGCTAGCAATAAACAACAGCTACACTAATTACACAAACTACAAGAAAAAATCAGAATATTCCAGTGAGGTATCCTCGGCTAAGGGTCGACATATGAAACGTCCCCTTAGAAAAATTATTGAATCACTGTGCTGATAAACCTCTTACATTATTTGCTTTTCAAACAGCTGAGCAAAACTGAACGTACTCAGACATTACTCTCTTTACTTATTCTGATCAACACTAAACTGACACACAATATTTTTAGCGCAACGCAATCTGACTTTTAATAATCCCTACAAAACAATGGCCCTGACCAACAATAACCTATACCTTTCATGAATCACTTACCTCACAAAAATCTTCTTTACTCAAACTACTGCAATACACACACACACACACACACACACACACACACACACACACATATATATATATATATATATATATATATATATATATATATATATATATATATAAGTTCATTACATCCAGTCTTACAAATATACTGTCTCTGATGGACACATGTCCAGATCATCCGCTCTCAAAACTCCGCCATCTCTCTCCCCACATCCACCACTGCTGGCGGCTCACCTCCAACTGCGCAACGCTACGCTCTGTTAACAGCCAACCGCCCAACACAACATAAGCAAACAACAATGAAAACCAGACACAGGATGCACACAGCACAGCCAGTGATTTTCGTACAGAGCGCTACGTGGCGTTACCAACATAAAAACCTAAACAGCCCACTTACAAACTCAGTACATATCTCGAAATATCTCTTCTTATCTTACCGATTCCTAAACTTTAATATACGATGATTATCAATGCAAAGTAGTTTCAAGTTCTATTATTCCTTGGAGCGTGCATTTACTCCATGGAATAGAGCTTCTCTGCTATCTATGTTTTCTCTCATGAAAAGAATGATTCAGATCTTGCCGATTAGCCGTGAAAGAACGAAGATGTATATGTATGTATTGTTGACCTAGTCGCCATCTTGATGAGATTCTGTATGAGAAGGAATTTAATACATGAACTAAACTAAAGTAACTGTTTTCGCATATTATTTAACTGATTATTATTGACAGTGTCTGCTTACTACGCTGTGTTGCACGGGATCAGTAGGGAACGTCTGATTTACACTGGATGAACCTGCTGTTTTGTACGCTCAAGATATCCAGTTTATTACTTTCTATAAATGGGTTAACACGGTCTTACCAGCAGATCTCCGGTCTTCCCCATGTGATCACCGAAAGTTAATAATTATTACAAATGTTTTCAGGAGATCGACTGACAATTTTCGTCGCACCGAGACTTCGAAATTGCTTCACTGCCTTATGGAATTTAAGCTAAGCTCAATTTAATCAGGATAGAACAGTATTGAACTGTGTGAATGTGATAAGCCTGCTTTGTGAATGAAATTTCCCTTAATATACGCATGTTTTTACTATCCTCATCAGTGAAGCTAAATCAGGCCGGTGTGAGAGAGGTTTTTAAATTTCAGATCCCACATAAAATATTAAACAGTATTGCTGTCTTGCTGAGCGTTTTGTAACATACATGTCTAGGCTTCACCCATAAGCCATAAATTAGCCATCTGCAGAGTGGTTTCATCTAGACAGTTACTCATTCCAGCTGTAGCCAATACATCATTAAAGAACACCATTACATCCTCTGTCACTTTGCTGCAGAAAGGTGCGATTAGGTTAGCTACTGAAGGATCTACTGAAATGTGGGGCATTGCTACAGATGACTTAAATTCACTCGAATTCGACTGAGGGCCTTCGCAGCCTACAAAGACTGTAAGTGAACTATCAATTCATCACTCTGTCAGAGTGGTTATACTATCACTGGTGTAGCTGACCTTGTTCCTAGCATTTTTGTGCTGTTTACCACTAACTTATATTTGTACTACAAGTACATGCTTCTAACAGAGCAACATACACCAAACAAGAAAAAAAATTTAACTTACATTCTACAAAACTAGACTCAGTTACTTTTTTTGCCTGATCATCACCCAGCGCCATCAACTATACATGTGATTTGCATGAACATGCCATCTATAAGTAGAATTAGTTACTGGTACGAAGTTAGTGCATGGTTCACTATAATACACTAAATTACAAATAGTGCATCTAAACGGTACAAGACATGTCTCTTTACAATTTCCACTGCATTCTGATAAATCAACAGGCCCCATAAGTTTAACAAAAGGTACTTTCAACATAGCACACACATCAATAAGAGTAAACTTTGTCATATCACTGCCAAAGAAAGAGAAAAAAGTCTTTTGTGCTTACCGCATTGTGGCTTCTGCTACGAAGTGTGAATTTCGTAGACACAGACCACTAATGCCGAATTCCAGGTGTTGGAGTCGAACACTTCCGATGCCAAATCCTCTGACGACGGCATATGAGTGCACACTTCTGGGACCAATTAACAGAGGGCTGACCAGAGACACCTCTGCGTGAAGTCATTATAGCTGTTGGGAACTTGTGAACCGTCAATGAAGCTAATAAAACTTTAACAGTTCAGTTATTTATTTACAATGTTAACAAGTTTTCTTTCTTTCGCACCAGTCCCTGCTGTTGCTCATTCATCTGTTTGTTGGATTCTAGCTGACATCAGTCAGGTCTACTCAGTGGTTGCACTCCCGGAGAAGATGTCAGCAACCCTGGCGCTGCAACAGGTTTCCAGCTGGCAGGCGAGACCATTTCCCAGCACGGAGTAATTTTTTCAGTGGCTGCTGCAGTGACCTCAGTCCCACTCTGAATTCTGCGATGATCCTTGATGAACTATTTTTGATGTAATTGGTGTGGGCAGCCGAGTCGTGGGTTTATCTGCTGTCTATGCCTCATGGGTTTCAGCAGTCGGAGGCGCCTGAGAGTTAAACTAAAGTGGGCCCCAAGAGACCTTGTTGCCGGCTTCTGCATTGAAGTTCCGTGCTGGCAGCACCCTGCGATGTGGTGTCCTCAGGAGACAGTCAATTCATCCATCAGTAGGTGGTAGGGGTTGAGCAGTATGAAGTACACTACTGGCCATTAAAATTGCTACACCAAGAAGAAATGCTGATGATAAACGGGTATTCATTGGACATATATTATACTAGAACTGACATGTGATTACATTTTCACGCAATTTGGGTGCATAGATCCTGAGAAATCAGTACCCAGAACAACCACCTCAGGCCGTAATAACGGCCTTGATACGCCTGGGCATTGAGTCAAACAGAGCTTGGATGGTGTGTACAGGTACAGCTGCCCATGCAGCTTCAACACGATACCACAGTTCATCAAGAGTAGTGACTGGCATATTGTGACGAGCCAGTTGCTCGGCCACCATTGACCAGACGGCTTCAGTTGGTGAGAGGTCTGCAGAATGTGCTGTCCAGGGCAGCTGTTGAACATTTTCTGTATGCAGAAAGGCCTGTACAGGACCTGCAACATGCGGTCATGCATTATCCTGCTGAAATGTAGTTTTTTTTTTTCAGGGATCGAATGAAGGGTAGAGCCATGAGTCATAACACATCTGAAATGTAACGTCCACTGTTCAAAGTGCCGTCATTTCGAGCAAGAGGTGACCGAGACGTGTAACCAATGGCACCCCATACCATCACGCCGGGTGATACGCCAGTATGCCAATGACGAATACACGCTTCCAGTGGGCGTTCACCGCGATGTCGCCAAACACGGATGCGGCCATCATGATGCTGTAAACAGAACCTAGATTCATCCGAAAAAATTACGTTTTGCCATTCGTGCACCCAGGTTCGTCGTTGAGTACACCATGGCAGGCGCTCCTGTCTGTGATGCAGTGTCAAGGTTAACCGCAGCCGTGGTCTCCGAGCTGATAGTCCATGCTGCTGCAAACGTCGTCGACCTGTTCGTGCAGATGGTTGTTGTCTTGCAAAAGTCCCCATCTGTTGGCTCAGGGATCGAGACGTGGCTTCACGATTCGTTACAGCCATGCGGATACGAAGCCAGTCATCTCGACTGCTAGTGATACGAGGCCGTTGGACTCCAACACGGCGTTCCCTATTACCCTCCTGAACCCACCGACTCCAAATTCTGCTAGCAGTCATTGGATCTAGATCAACGCGAGCAATAATGTCGCGATACGATAAACCGCAATCGCGATAGGCTACAATCCGACTTTTATCAAAGTCGGAAACGTGATGGTACACATTTCTCCTCCTTACACGAGGCATCACAACAACGTTTCACCAGGCAACGCCGGTCAACTGCTGTTTGTGTATGAGAAATCGGTTGGAAACTTCCCTCATGTTAGCACGTTATAGGTGTCGCCACCGGCGCCAACCTTGTGTGAACGCTCTGAAAAACTAATCATTTTCATATCACAGCATCTTCTTCCTGTCGGTTAAATTTCGCGTCTGTAGCACGTTATCTTCGTGGTATAGCAATTTTAATGGCCAGTAGTGTACATCAGGTGGAGGACATGTACGAAAGAATAAACACCACACTTTTATATAACTGAGTCAGTTCGATGGGCTGTGAATACATCACCTTCAGTGCGAATTCAGAATCAAGTTCGACGTCCTACTGGAACCTCAAAGTAGCGAACATGGAGGACATGGATTGGGACTGTTGATATGTGGAGCAAGGTGGGAATGTGGGTCAGTCAAAGGGCATACCGAGATAGTCCACGCAACTGCACTGATCACTCTGTCTGTGTGGCACAGTGGTTAATGCAGCTGCCTAGTAAGCGGGCGATCCTGGGATCGAATGCTGGGCCGGCTTACATTTTCACTCAGTGCTGCTGATTCCGCATGAAGTTCTGATGCAGTTTACACCATGAGTTCCTTCCCTTTCTCTTTTCTCCACGTCCAGTTTGCATATTATGTATCATAGCTGTCATTCCGTATGGTGTCTGTTCTTTCAGCCATGTCCAAAAGAACAAATACCACGCATTCATATACAAAAAATATCTTCTCTAGTATAGTCCTTTAAATCTGCTACATACATAATGACATGAGCATCTATCTGTCTAGAAACTGATAATACTTTGTGCCACTTTGCAATTGTGCTGTTCAAATTATTGATATTTTCGTTATCTGCTATTCCAGACAAATTTTTAACAGTTTTCCTTCTGTTTCTAACCAACCTCGTTTCTTACATATTAGTGTCTGTGACCATATGTGTTAACTGCTACAACTTAGTCTTCAATTTCTCATGAGAGAGTTTTAAGTCCTGGGAGAAATGGAAGTACCGTCAAGCCACTCCATCCTTTACGCAAGTAATTAAATGCAGAAGATGACAAGTAAAGAAAATTAACTTAACATAACAAATCAATAAGAACCAATTGTGCATTTCACATGAAATTTGCGTTATTTCCTAGATCTAAGTGCATAAAGTACGTTTCTCTGATGTTCCTTTGTCCTTGGTAATTCCACTTTTTTCACAACAGTTGAAGGAGTCTATGACTATAAAAGCTCTAGTTGGCAACTAGAGCTTTTATAGTCCATGTAAGTAATGCCAAACCGTTTAGAGGTGAGATTGATGCTTTGCCACAGATTCCTTCAACCGTTGTGAAAAAAGTGGAATTACCAAGGGAAAAGGAGCATAAGAGAAACGTACCTTATGCACTTATGTCTAGGAAACAGGGCAAATTTCATGTGAAATGCACATATGGTATTTGTTGGTTTGTTAGTTTAGTCTTAATTTTCTTCACGTGTAATGTTCTGTGTCTAATTACTTGCATAAAGGAGGGAGGAGATTGGTGGAACTTCGTTCCTTCCCAGGACTTAAAACTCTCGCATGAGAAACTAAGGACTAAATTGCAACAGTTAACAGAAAAAGTCACAAGCGCTAATATGTAAAAAACAAGGTTGGTTAGAAGCAGAAGGAAAATACTTAAAATTCTTTTTGGAACAATAGGTAATGAAAATATCAAAAATTTGAACAGCACAATTGCAAAATGGCACAAAGTATTATTAGTTTCTAGATGGATAGATGCTCATGTCATTTTACGTTGACTAGCGAAGTCATTTCGATAACTTGGTAAGGTCCACGATATTTCATAAAAATTTTTGTCCTTTCGAACATACAGATTAGCTAGTAATATCCACTGTCCTGTATTGTGGCAGTTTACTTGTCTGCTGCCCAGTGCGTTCTTGTTTCTCTAAAGCTTTAGCATGGGCTGTGCTACCGTACTCGCCACCTGATCTGGGATGGCTACCAAAGCTAATTATCGTGAACAATGATCAAACATGTTGTATATGTATGTTTCACTCCTGACCTATGAACTACTTCATAATCGAACTTAATTGTAACGCCCATCTCGTTAATCGATTTGATGGATTTTTCAACCCCAATAACTATTTTAAAGAAACAAAGTCTGTAGTCACTTTGAATTTACAACCGTACAAATAGCAAAGACGATAAGAGTTCCCTTAAATAACTGCTAACATTTCTTTTTCAATTGTCAGATAATTAGTTTCAGTCTCATTCAATGTCGCCAAAAGTTCTTTTTATAGCAACTTAATTAACTGATGTGCAGTTTCAGTAAATACCTTTACGAACTTACGATAATACCTCCAGAATCCAATAAACAACTGTAACTGTTTAATAGTTAGTGGAGTTGGAGGAAGTAAGTCGAGGATCTGTCCTCACTCTTTCTTGACTGATAATACGTGCAAGATAACTTAGTTACGTATGAGCACAATGGCCTTTCCAAGCAGTAAGTGTAAGGTGTTCTGTCCTCAATCTGCTAAATACTTCATTCAGAGATTTAACAAGATCTTCTGTAGTACTCGATTAGACGATGATATTGTCAAGATATATCATACAGATGCTTGGTTTTAATACGTGAAGTACCCCATCTGATATGCGTTGGAAAGTAGCTAGAGCATTTTTGTACCCAAACGGCTTTCTTCGATATTGGTAATTACCTGAAGGTGTTGTGAAAGTTGTTTTGGGTCTGTCTCGGGAAGACACTTCCAGCTGGTGATGACCTCTTCTAAGACCAACTGTTGAAAAATATTTACTTCTTCCTAGGTTGTCTAATTTGTCCATGATGTTTGAGATCGAATAAGCATCCATTGTGGATTGTGCGTTTAAGTAACGGTGGTCACAACAAAATCGATATTTTCGAGCGTCGTCAACTGACGTTTGGGTACAATAACAATATTTGCTCACCACAAGATATCGCTATGCTCGATAAAACCCAATGTATTTGTTGATCTGTAAATTTGTCTATTAGTGGCTGTAGGTGTTTCGCTGTTCAGTATGGTTTCTTATAGACTGGTGGATTACCGCCCGTTGGTATCCGTCGATATCCTCATCCTCGGGTATCGCTAAATTTATCCTTTTGGGAGATTCACTTCATCTGCCTTAAAGTTATCAAAGTTCACTGGACTCATTAGTTTCTCATTAACGTTGGACATGCACGCAGTGCTTCTTCATATAAAACAATGCTTTCATCTAACGTTTCATTGTTCTACACTCGCTCAACCGCACATAACCTCTGCTGTGGCACATTGGCACCTACAGATACCAAAACCAGCTTCCCTGCACCAGCAGGTACTTTGCCACGCGTAATTATCTTTAATGAATGTGTACACAGAACAGTTGGTGACACCTTAGCAATTGGTGTACCGTCCGACACTGAAAGATTTACAACTGTTAGACTCATCAGAAACAAGGTCAAATCAAGTTCAACTGTGCGCTGTGCAAGATTAGTTTTTACATGATGCCTATCCAGGACGTCAACTCGCAGAACCGCAGAATATCCTTGTCCCGCAGTGGGCAGCACTCCCATATGCTCACGGAAGTCTATTGTTCCAATCGTACAGTCGGACTGTGTTGTCCCCAATGGTACCAAATCATTGTTTCCCACTCCACATAACTTATACCTTGGAGTCCCTAGCCTTCCCCTTCTCATGAGGTCTAGACTAACCGTAGATACATGTGCACCGGTATCGACTAAAAATTTACATTTACGAAACCTATCAAACAACAGTCCATCTCCACAATAGTGTCTGCAGTACTCTGACTCTCTGGGAATACTTTCCGACGGAAGAGACACTGCAGTTTTAGTTTAACGTTTTCCGCTGCCTATTTGTGTTTTACTGCTTTCGGTTCCCTCACTCATTTGTCTTGTAACCAAAACGTCCACATCTGTAACATTGTGGTTGATTGCATTGCGTCTTCAAATGCCCTTTCTTCCCACAACGATAACAGTTCTTTTCAGAAGCAAAAATTCGTTTCCCATTGTGTGCTCTTTCCAGCAATTGTGTGGCAACACGTAGTACTGCAGCCAAATCCTGTGGATCCTTTGGACGTAGCAGACCCATCAAAAAACTAAACTTTTCCATATCACAACCAAAGAAAGAGAAAAAAGTCTTCTGTGCTTACTGCATTGCGGTTACTGCTATGAAGTGTGAATGTCGTAGATGCAGGCCATTGCTTCCGAATTTCAGATGTTGGAGTCGAACACTTCTGGTGCCAAATCCTCTGACGACATCGTCGGAGTGCACACTTCTGGCGCCAATTTAGAGAGGGCTGACCAGAGACATTTCTGCGTGAAGTTCAGAATGTTCAAATGTGTGTAAATTCCTGTGTGTAACTCCCTAGACTTACACACTACGTAAGCTAACTTGAACTAACTTATTCTAAGAACAACACACACACCCGTGCCCGAGGGAGGACTCGAACCTCTGGTTGCTGCGCAATCCGTGACAGGGCGCCCTAGAACGCACGGCCACTCCATGCGGCTCTGCGTGAACTCAGTGTAGCTGTTCGGAACCTGTGAATCGTCAATGAAGCTAGTAAAACATTAACAACAGTTCAGTCATTTATTCATTATATATACAAGCCTTATTACTTTCACACCAGCCTCAGCTGTTGCTCATTCAGCTGTGTGTTGGATTCTAGCTGACATCAATCGAGTCAGCTCAGTGGTTGCACTCCCAGAGAAGATGTCAACAACATTGGTGCTGCAGCAGGTTTACAGCTGGCAGGCATAGCGGTTGCCCAGCAAGAAGTGATTCTTGCACTGGCTGCTGGAGCGACCTCGTTCCAATGCTGTATGCTATGATAACTTTTAATGAACCATCTGTGATGTACCTGGTGTTGGTAATCATATGGTCAGTTTATCTCCTTCCTATGCCTAGTAGGTTTCAGCAGTTGGAGGCATCTGAGAGTTGAACAGTAACATGGACCCAAGAGACCCTGTCACCGGCTTCTGCATTAAAGTTCCATGCTGGCAGCACCCTGCAATGGTGGTGGTGTCAGAGGACAGTCAGTTCTTCCGTCAATAGATGATAGGCAACGAGCAGCATGAAGTTCATCAGGTCAAGGCCATCATGTCAGGTATATCTTTGACTATGTCATAGATTGTGCTGGAGGATCTAGGACATAGATTCCCTACAGTATCATAATCGTGAAATTGAATACTAGTACTTTGAATGCCATTGATCCCAGTGATCAACTCATGATGCTAATTGGAGAGTTGAGATATTCCATGCCATAACAACAAGATATGATAATCCCTACTGAAATAGGACTGGAGACAATAGACTTGTTTTGTGTTTTCCAGATTACTTTATAATGGTAATGGTGTTCCATCACGTTTCGTTACAAGCAGTGGCAGTGGGGCTGAGGCACCTAGTTGCCTCCTCTGTGTGTGTGTGTGTGTGTGTGTGTGTGTGTGTGTGTGTGTGATGCCCTGCAGTGTTGACAGAGAACAGTGTGCCTTAGCAGTGGTGAAACGCCACTTCTACTGTCAGCAGTTTTCTCTGGTCTCTGGCACAGCTGATGTCCTCAGCAGTGCAGCGACTGTGACTCATTGTGGATGCTCTGTGGCTGGGTAATTATTCCCTAGGGCTCAGCTGTTCCATTACATTGGAGGGTCTACATCTCACATCTCAGGGCAGACTGTCCTGACATGAGGTCGAACTATGGACTCCGTACAGCTTCTATATAGAAGCATTGTGGCTGGCGCGCTATGTCCCAGGGATTGGATGGCTTCGTGGTGACGGCAGCTCTGCATCTCATATCTCAGGGCAGGTTGCCCTGATGTGAGATTGAACTGTGGATGGCACCCCCGGTTTTACAGCCTCGTGGTGGTAGTGCTGCGACACTAACCCAAGATGATTTCAGTACAAAAGTGGCTAGGTATTTATACACTCACAGCTGTGTTTGCTTGAACTTTGTTATGTCTTGTGGCATGATACTAAACACTTCTGCAGTTGTTGGCGTGGGAAGGATTCTGCCTTCTTCCACTTAAGTGCTGCTGTGTCAACTATCTCCACACCTCTCCTGGTTTGCTCGCCTTGCAACATGCGGTGACGGTATTGTGTTTTGTGAGGCATAACATCTGTGCTCACCTGCGGCTGGCTCTGCTGTAATCTACTTACTACTTTGAGTGTTTCTGAGCGAATAAGGTCATTGTGGTACACCACATTTATCGAAACGTAGCTATGATAATTGTTTGTAGGCAGGAGTGATATGGTCGAAAAAGTGTACGTGACAAATGTGTCGCACACAAGCACTTAGCGCCAGTTCCAGTCAGTATGAGCTGGGCTGGGTTGGGTTGGGTTTTTTTGTGGGAGGAGACCAGACAACGAGGTGATCGGTATCATCGGATTAGGGAAGGACGGGTAAGGAAGTCGACCGTGCCCTTTCAAAGGAACCATTCCGGCATTTGCCTTGAGTGATTTAGGGAAATCACGGAAAACCTAAATCGGGATGGCTGGACGCGGGATTGAACCGTCGCCCTCCCGAATGCGAGTCCAGTGCAGTGTGAGATTTCATACATAAGTCCTCGGGAAGTATGATCACTATAGTCAAGAATGGGGAGTATTAGTGACTATGATTTTCTTTTTAAGCTGGAGAAGAAATACTTTGTTTATGTTCCTGTAATGAATGAAGTGATACTGACACCTCCTTACAGACTGCAATTGCGTGTTCAGTTCAGTCTAAGAGATGGTCCAAAATTATCCCCAAGTTCTATACAGAAGAAGGAAACGTTACTTCTGTGCTGTTTAGGCTTAGGGATGATAGAGAGATTCTTTGAACTGAGGGGTAATAAGTCTTTTGTGAGCCCTAAGATTGCTTGCATTTTAGATGTGGTAAGTTTCAAACCTATATCCTCTGCCCGCTATAAAAATCAAGAAAGTCAGCATTGACATGCTGAAAGGCTGTGTGCAGCTTTGTTGTACTTGCACTTAGGTATAACTGAAGGTCGTCAGCGTATAAATATTTGCAGTGGGAGAAGTAGTCGACACATCATTAACGTACAATGAGAGAGGTAGAGGGCCCAGTACGGATTCTTGTGGAGCCCTGATAGTACATTCCTCCATTGTGAGCATTACACACTTTTGACGGGATGTAAGATATGAGTGGAACCACTGTACAGCACTCGAAGGAAAACTTCGGCTTTTGAGTTTAGCAAGTAGAATATCAAAGACGACAGTGTCGAAAGTTTTGCTGAAATCCAAAAAGTACATAATAGTAGCCTCTTGTTTGTCCATAGCTTGTTTCACTTCGTGAGTCACTTTGGTAAGAGCAGTCACCACGCTCTGGTTTTTTTGGAAACCAGACTAGCATTAATCTAGAAGGTGTTAAGTAATTTGTAAGCTGATCATGAACTATATTCCAAACCTTAGATAATCCTGGTAGAAAGCAAAGGGCCTGTAGGCAGAGGTTTCTTTGCAAGATTCCCTTTTGTGTAGAGGTTTCATGAGTCCCTACTACCAGGCTATTCATAAGACGCTGGAGTTCAGAGAATGGTTAAAGTGTTCATTATTTTGGGCAGTATTGGAACGTTGTGGAAATTAATTGCACTGTCATATTGTTGAGTCCATTATTTTGGACACTACTGGATCAACAAGGAAATTAATGCACTGCAGTATTGTTGTGTCCTGCAACTGCCGAAAGATTTTATGCAATTGACTGCCTGGCAATATGAAAGCTCATCAGGTGCAGAAAAAAAATCATTTTGTATCAACTATATATTCTTTAAGGGAATCGATGGTTTGGGCTGTTGTCGCTTGGTCACGTGAAGAGATCAGCTTGGCGAAATACTCATTTAGATCCTCAACAGGAACGAGAGCTTCAGCTGCTGATTCAGGTTTGCCTTTTCCTATATCTTGCAAATTTTGCCATAAGATGGAGAGCCTGTGAAAGTCCTCTGTTAATGAGTGCGTATACTTGAGTTTTGCATTTTGCACAGACTGACTAACTCGATTGCATAGTTAGTTGTAGGTGACATGATTCGCAAAAGTCGGGTGCCGTTTCTATTTCCTGTGTGCTGCATCTCGGATACTCATAAGGTGTTTGAGTTGATTGGTGAGCTATGGCGCAGGTTTTCTCCTTACTCTTACAGTTTTTATAGGAGTGGGTTTATGGTGCAAATTACTACTACACTTTTATTTTTTTAGTTTGTCTTTAGCACAACAACAGTGCTGTAACCAAAACTTTTGTTACTTATCCAGTGATATAAAATGTCTGACAGACAGCAAAGTAAAATTAGAAACAAACTGAAAAATTTTAGCCTTGAGAACTCCTTCTGTTCCACAGAAGAATTTTTATTATTGTGCTTTGTAAAGGAGCTGGGTAGGAATTGCTAATTCATATTTGTATTTTAGAAAAAAAGAGCATGTAGTCATATTTACAAATTAATCTCTTTTTTGAATGTAAAATGACTCATTCCACATCACTGCAATTATCTTTCAAATGAGCCATGGGACATGAAACCAAGTTTCTTGTGAAGTACGTGACTCTACTCTGAACCATAGATTTTGTCTACTGGCACAGTGGCAAGGGCACACGAAATATAAAGTTTCCCAGCTTTGTATCCATAATAGTTCATTGAATAACCGACAATAATGAGGCATTTGGTAAGGCAATAGAAATTGCTCTTCTAGGTCTGTCAGGAAAACGGCATGATGCTATGCTGTGGGCGCAGATAGCAGCCAGTTAAATGCTGCGATATGGGCGTGGCTCGCGCCCGGTCAGACAATGTGGCAAGGGTGCGCTTGATGAGGTGACGCAACAAAGGGTGTGGTTGGTGGGTTGCGTGACGATGCAGCAAAAGGGCAGCTGGCATCTGGCGAGACGATGCAGCAAAAGCGCTGCTGGCATCTGGCGAGAGCGGAAGCGCCAGTGATGTAAGTGAAGATGGCGTCGATATCAACAAGTTTTGGCAGCCGGTGAGAGGTGGCATTCAACCACTGGCGGTCTCAGGATGCGATAGTGCCTACAGGCCAGCAAGGTGCAATGTGGCTCTGACTAATGGGCCATGGGATATAGCCCCATAATTGGCCAGAATGGGATGTGAGTTAGCTCTGATTGATGGGCCACAGAATGGACCTGGCATAATTTCCCAGAGTGGGACACATCTGCCTGCTGATGGTCCTGCCATGGAGTCCCACTATCAGTGGTGCATGCGCAACTTAGTGGAGAGCTAGACAACCTGCAGGGCAGGAGTGTAGTGTTGGTGCTTGTGCTGGCCAGGAGATATGGACTGGTATAATAAACTTCCTCCCTAGGAGAAGATGACGGAAAAAACTCAGCCAAATGTGAAAGAGGAAAAAAGGGGAGAGGAGACATCTGGAGGGTGAAGATGGGGCACTGGGCAGAGGGGACAGTGTGACCACCAAAATGCATGATCAGGAAGGATGCAGTGGGAGTGAAGGCTCGACCAACAGCAGCCACCTGAGATGTAATGGCGGTCCAGAATGTAAGCATATGGAGAAACGTGTGGAGATCAAAGGGAGGCCCGGGAGGGAGACTCAAAGTGGCAGAGAAGATGTCGCTGGATGTGCAACGTGTGGAGGAGCACGGCAAGTGGAAAAAAAAATGGGAAAGACCATACCAAGAGGAAGACACCCAGTAGAGAGGCATGGGCAAAAACATACAGTGCACCTGGTATGGTAGGTAACAGTTATGGGGTGTGGAAGGGCCGCAGATCTCATGGATGAGCACCAGAAGGATGGAATGGTGTCTGGGGTGGTAGGGCATCAGTGGGTATTCTGCCCAACCTTGAAATGAACTTTGCTATCATATTACAGCTGACACAATTGGTATGCCGTATTCAAGGTCGCCCACGCCCCTCCCCTCCCTTTCCTTCTGCTATCTCCCTCCCTGTCTCCCTCCCCCACTTCATAAAACTGGCAGGAAGTTGGTGGAATTGGCTGTGAAAATGTTAAATTGATAGTAAAGTTGGCAATTTGGTGTGAAATTGTTGAATTGGCTGTGAAAATTGGTAAATTAGCAGGTGATTGTTAAGCTGACAAACTGGCTGTATAATTGGCGGGAAATTGATAGAATGAATAAAAAATGCAGGTATATGTAAATAATTAGCTGCCTGATGTTAAGACAGCTAATTAATTCAAACATCTCCATTTGGGCAATTGAATTTGTACTCTGTAGTGAAGGAATCAGCAGTGTTTGTACATAATACTTTGGCATTATAATTTAATGAACTCATAGCATATTCTGCAAAATGGCCAACTTTAACGGTATTAGGACCCTGGTAAACGTCTTGCACTGCCTCCATAATTTCAGAACTATAATGTGTTCTAGAAAGTATGTTTGAGAAAACAAACTGTTACTCCTTACCATAGAGTCAGTGCAGTTGTCAATGTACTGTGGAGATCAAATGCTGATGTACTTGCCTACTGTAAGCTCTCAGCACTTCTCAGTGCAAGACAGCCACCATGTGAGCATTGGGAATGTATTTTTTTGCTCTGGCCAGGAACCGTAGGAGCAGAGCTGCTATTAAACTAGCACTAAGGAGTTGCTCTAGCCAGTCTACTTCAATAGCGACTGCAGCGGGTGTAGAGAGGAATATAGAAGCTATTAAACTAACATTAGGGAGTAGCTCTAGCCAGTCTCTGCAGCAGCAGGTGGAGATGTGAGCGCTCCTCCACACAGAGCATCTAAAAAACGTACTTCTTCTTCCAGAAGTGTCTACCCCATAATCACACAAGAATGGTTGACTTTCCATTAATTTTTTTACGTGAAAGTGGTACTCGTAATTACAATTTAACCCCAAAATCTCGCTGTAACCAATACAACGTCATATGGAAACTGCACTGACGCTGCACGTTATGTGATAACGTAGCTCATTGGTCCGCCTCTGACAGATGCAATGAGAGCTGTTACCCTGGAGTCGCAACGACATTGGCCAAGGGCAAGGCATACATGTCCCGGTGACAACCGATTAACACAAGCAGCTGTGTCAGCAGCTCTCCTCTGGCAGCTTCAGTACTGTGCGGCAGTGAGAAAAAAATTATTCGATGCAAACTGCGTGGGATTTCAGTGTAATCTGTTTAATAACGCACTGCCTGTTTACACTACTGGCCATTAAATTGCTACACCAACAAGATGACGTGCTACAGACGCGAAATTTAACGGACAGGAAGAAGATGCTGTGATATGAAAATGATTAGCTTTTCAGAGCATTCACACAAGGTTGGTGACGGTGGCGACACCTACAACGTGCTGACATGAGGAAAGTTTCCAACCGATTTCTCATACACAAACAGCAGTTGACCGGCGTTGCCTGGTGAAACGTTGTTGCGATGCCTCATGTAAGGAGGATCTCCTCCTTAAACGTTTCTGACTTTGATAAAGGTCTGATTGTAGCCTATCGCGATTGCGGTTTATCGTATCACGACATTGCTGCTCGCGTTGGTCGAGATCCAATGATTGTTAGCAGAATGTGGAATCGGTGGGTTCAGGAGGGTAATACGGAACGCCTCGTATCACTAGCAGTCGAGATGACAGGCATCTTATTCGCATGGCTGTAACGGATCGTGAAGCCACGTCTCGATCCCTGAGTCAACAGATGGGGACGTTTGCGAGACAACAACCATCTGCACGACGTTTGCAGCAGCATGGACTATCAGCTCGGAGACCATGGCTGCGGTTAACCTTGACGCTGCATCACAGACAAGAGCGCCTGCTAAGGTGTACTCAACGTCGAACCTGGGTGCACGAATGGCAAAACGTAATTTTTTCCGATGAATCTAGGTTCTGTTTACAGCATCATGATGGCCGCATCCGTGTTTGGCGACATCGCGGTGAACGCCCACTGGAAGCGTGTATTCGTCATCGGCATACTGGCGTGTCACCCGGCGTGATGGTATGGGGTGCCATTGGTGACACGTCTCGGTCACTTCTTGTTCGAGCAACTGGCTCGTCACAATACGCCAGTCACTACTCTTGATGAACTGTGGTACCGCGTTGAAGCTGCATGGGCAGCCGTACCTGTACACGCCATCCGAGCTCTGTTTGACTCAATGCCCAGGCGTATCAAGGCCGTTATTACGGCCTGAGGTGGTTGTTCTGGGTACAGATTTTTCGGGTTCTATGCACCCAAATTGCGTGAAAATGTAATCAGATGTCAATTCTAGTATAATATATTTGTCCAATGAATACGTATTTATCATCTGCATTTCTTCTTGGTGTAGCAATATTATTGGCCAGTAGTGTATATATGCACCACTAGAGCCAGCACTGATGACGGCCTTGTGCGAAAAATAATTTGACAACCTGCTGTCACGCAAACTCCCGAAATTATGTGACTATAGCAGCTTGAAGTACACTATCCACCTCTGTCAAAGTGGAGGGTTTGATAACAATGTTAAGTCTCAACTTAGTTTCCGGAGGTTTTTCTCGAAGTTCGAGGCTTTGTTGTGAAACACAAAACGTTTACGATTCGATGTACTGGCCATCGCTTGCCACTACTCGCTTTCTTCTTTTGGGCAGTAAACAAATCCTGTAGCGGAAAAACTGGATGTCTTTTGAGGAGATCCAGGAATAGGTCCAATATTGCACTCGTTCATGTGACTGGAAGTGCTGGTCACCCAGGTCGTTTGCCATCGATTGAAAAATGTGGTATTCGAATGGGGCAATGTTTGGAGAATACGGCGGGTGGAGTAGGACTTTTCAATTCAAAGTTTTTCAAATACGTTTTGACAGGTTTTGTGATATGTGTTCCAGCACTGTCATGCTGAAGAATCACATGTTTACCGCTGTATTGTAGCCGTTTGTCTTTCAATGCTCGGCTCATACGCGTCAGTTGCATTCGATAACGATCCCCTGTGATTGTTTCCGTCGATTTCAGTAGCTTCGAAAAATCTTGTCTCTTCCATCGACGTCAAGATCAACGTTCTTGAAGCGTTGAAATCATTTTCTGATCTTTCTTTCACTAACAGATGACTCACTACAGGTTTTAGACAACATTCTAAGGGGTTAGACGCAGAGTTCATGTTAAAGCAGAAAATTAAAATTTCCCACAAATGACGAGGCTTGGGCTTGTAAGCTCACATATTTAATCGAGAATTTAATATTTTAATGGCATTATGTTTACAAATACCTAAGCTTATTGCTGACGCTTAGACCTACCACTTGCTGCTACTGCCTTCTATTGCAAAACGGCGGAGACGAAGTAGTAGCTCTAATAACTGTTGAAGCAACGTAATTGTGTTCCATAACACAGCATTTGAAAGCAATGCTAAATTACATGTCAACTTTGATGTTTAAAATTTTTCTCCCATAAATCACTGGAAACTTTGTCATACACCCTCTGCTGCTTCTGGCTATCTGTTACATAATCATCATTCAACGGGCTTTAATTACAATAGGAAAATACATAGGAACCTGCTTTTGTTGCTGGTACATTTATTTGCTCTTCTTCTTTTATCCTGACTGTCTCTTATTTGCATCCCAGCGACATAAACAGGGTGTTCCGAAATTCCCGTTAGAAACTTCTAGCACTTGTGTAGCGGAATGAGTACATGATATTTTGAATAGGAACCCGTGTCCGAAAACGTAGCGTTTCTATTCTACGACGATTTCAGTTCAGATGCATAACTCATTCACTTCAGCTTGAGGAATTGAGTTAGTCGTGACGCAGAACCGTTATTAGGTAACAATTCGCCCAAGGAAACAGAACGAAACATCTATTTATCACTTAAGCACGTTCGTTCGTATTAACACTTAAAAATTACGTATTTATATTATTACAAAACAGAAAGAGCGCAGCATACTATACGTACAGAACAGTACTGACAAATTACAATAGCGGTTCGATGTGGCGACCACCAACGTTGATACAGACATTGTGCCTACGAAGCATGTTCTGGAACACACTCTCCACCCCACCTGGTGTCTCTTCAGTTTCTGGCGCAGCGGCCGGAACCCGTGCCAGCAGATCTCTCTCTATCTCTGCAGGAGTCTCGGAAATTAAACTTTGTCTATGACCCCACAAGTAGCAGCTCATAGAATATAAATGAAATGGTTCAAATGGCTCTGAGCACTATGAGACTTAACTTCTGAGGTCATCAGTCCCCTAGAACTTAGAGCTACTTAAACCTAACTAACCTAAGGACATCACACACATCCATGCCCGAGGCAGGATTCGAACCTGCGACCGTAGCGGTCGCGCGGTTCCAGACTGAAGCGCCTAGAACCGCTCGGTCACTCCGGCCGGCGAATATAAATCCAGCTATCACGGCGGCTACGCGGTTAGACCACCTCGACCTACATGCATCTTTCACCATATAGTCTGTTGAGATGTCTCAGAACAGCACTGAGAAGTGAGGCGATGCAGTATCATGCTGAAACCACATTTCCCGACGGACATTCAGTGGCACTGCTTCCAAGAACGGGTCCAATAAGTTTTTTTTAGGAAGATCAAGTATGGAGGACCAATTAGCTTAAGTGGAAGGAGGTATGGCTCAATTACACGACTGTCAAGAATACCTGAACACACGTTAATAACAAACCAGTACTGAAAACCATGTGTGGCACGAGGATTTTCGTCCGCCCAGACTGGGCTGTTTCGTTAATTCAGAACACAGTCCCTAGTGAACCTACATTCATCTGTGAACGGAACTCGACAGGGGCACTGGATGTGTCGATACAGCGGTGCAGGAACTACGAGCACTAGGCAACTAGGCAACGCGTTATGGGAAATCGGCTGGAAACATTGTGCTATTGGTACAGATGTAATTGTTGCTCCCGATGAACGTTTGAGACAATACTGTGGCTAATAGCCATAATGCCCGCAATTGTTCGAGCATTCGTTGACAGGTTCTCTTCAACGCGATGCAGTACATCTTCTTCAAACTCTGGGAGCGCAGCGTTGTCGTGGAGCACTTCAGTCCTGACTCCTCACGGTGAAGGCATCTGTTTCTGGTAGCCGCTGCGTAGCTTGGGTTGAAAGTTTGTGCGATGACGTTCTATGTTGCGAAAAACATTCATGATACAGCCGACTAGCAGCTCTTCCGTTACAACGAGCTTCGCCATAAACAAGGAGCATTTCTGTGTGTCCCAAAACACGAACTGAACCGTGTTTACTGTATCGAAGAAGCACAGGCAATGAATAGGTCTCGCAGCAAGGCAGACATTAATTGACATCAGGTCACCGTGTGACATAGTATATGTCAATCTTCTACCCTGTTGCGTACTAGGACAAGCAGTTATGAGACTTTTCTCTCTTCCTCGGTAGACGTCGATGCATTACACATCTGAAATGAAACCATCGTAGAACGGATAGGATGCGTTTCCAGACGTGGGGTCCTGTTCAGAATATTACACTACTGGCCATTAAAATTGCTACATTAAGAAGAAATGCTGACGATAAACGTGTATTCATTGGACAAATATATTATACTAGAACTGACATGTGATTACATCTTCACGCAATTTCGGTGCATAGTTCCTGAGAAATCAGTACGCAGAACAACCACCTCTGGCCGTAATAACGACCTTGATACTCCTGGGCATTCAGTCAAACAGAGTTTGGATGGCGTGTACAGGTACAGCTGCCCATGCAGCTTCAACACGATACCATAGCTCATCATGAGTAGTGTCTGGCGTATTGTGACGAGCCAGTTGCTCGGCCACCATTGACTAGACGTTTTCAGTTGGTGAGAGATCTGGAGAATGCGCTGGCCAGGGCAGCAGTCGAACATTTTATGTATCCAGAAAGGCCCGTACAGGACCTGCAACATGCGGTCGTGCATTATCCTGCTGAAATGTAGGGTTTCGCAGGGATCGAATGAAGGGTAAAGCCACGGATCGTAACACATCTGAAATGTAACGCCCTCTGTTCAAAGTGCCGTCATTTCGAACAAGAGGTGACCGAGACGTGTAACCAATGGCACCCCATACCATCACGCCGGGTGATACGCCAGTATGGCGATGACGAATACACGCTTCCAATGTGCGTTCACCGCGATGTCGCCAAACACGGATGCGACCATCATGATACTGTAAACAGAACCTGAACCAAGGTTCGTCTTTGAGTACACCATCGCAGGCGCTCCTGTCTGTGATGCAGCGTCAAGGGTAACCGCAGCCATGGTGTCCGAGCTGATAGTCCATGCTACTGCAAACGTCGTCGAACTGTTCGTGCAGATGGTTGTTGTCTTGTCCCCATCTGTTGACTCTAGGATCCAGACGTGGCTGCACGATCCGTTACAGCCATGCGGATAAGATGCCTGTCATCTCGACTGGTAGTGATACGAGTCCGTTGGGATCCAGCACGGCGTTCCGTATTACCCTCCTGAACCCATCGATTGCATATTATGCTAACAGTCATTGGATCTCGACCTACGCGAGAAGCAATGTCGCGATACGATAAACCGCAAACGCGATAGGCTACAATCCGATCTTTATCAAAGTCAGAAACGTGATGGTACGCATTTCTCCTCCTTACATGAGGCATCGGAACAACGTTTCACCAGGCAACGCCGGTCAACTGCTGTTTGTGTATGAGAAATCGGTTGGAAACTTTCCTCATGTCAGCACGTTGTAGGTGTCGCCACCGGCGCCTACCTTGTGTGAACGCTCTGAAAAACTAATCATTTGCATATCACAGCATCTTCTTCCTGTCGGTTAAATTTCGCGTCTGTAGCACGTCATCTTGTTGGTGTAGCAATTTTAATGGTGAGTAGTGTATGTACTCATTCCTCTCTACAAGTGCTAGCAGTATGTGACGGGAATTTCCGAATATCCTGTAACTCTCTGAAAAAGATTTCCAGATACATATTGTGTACTCAAATGTGTTGCTACACTGAGCTGCTCCTGCAGCAATAGCAACTGGATCCCTTGCTGTCAGGAGCACCCGATACGGAATAGAAGGGATTATACGCTATTGGCGTTACCAGTAGTCGGTCAGTTGTACGAGGTCTGAACACAAACAAAAAACAATTGCTGGCCAGTGGACTTCCCCTGTTAAGTGGAGTTTTTCAAATTGGTATTTATTTAAAACAATTTCCTTCACACACTTCATTCTCACTCTCTTTCTTCAAACAGAGCCTAGTATTCCCACTACAATGTAGCTTTATCTAGGCTGTGCTAAAATAAATACGTCAAAGAACTAATAGCGTCACGGCATATTTTGCGAAATGACAATAAATACTAATTGCCGCCTCAGTCCCAGTAATTATACATCTCAGCTAAGTGCCAAATGGGATGAGATATATAATACAGACGCCATCCAGTCCATTAAAAAATGTTTCTCTTTCCCATTTCGACCTGCCTTATACACTGAAGAGCCAAAGAAACAGGTCCACCAGCCGAATATCGTGTAGGGTCCCCGCGAGCACGCAGAAGTGCCGTAACACGACGTGGCATGGACTCGACTAATGTCTGAAGTAGTGCTGGAGGGAATTGACACCATGAATCCTGCAGGGCTGTCCATAAAACCGTAAGAGTACGAGGCGGTGCAAATCACTTCTGAACTGCATGTTGTAAGGCATCACAGATAACGCTCAATAATGTTCATCTCTGGGGAGTTTGATGGCCAGAACAAGTGTTTAAACTTAGAAGCGTGTTCCTCGAGCCACTCTGTAGCAATTCTGGACATGTGGAGTGTTGCATTGTCCTGTTGGAATTGTACAGGTCCGTTGAAATGCACAATGGACATGAATGGATGCAGGTGGTCAGACAGGTTGCTTAAGTACGTGTCACCTGTCAGAGTCATATCTAGACGTATCACGGTTCCCATATCACTCCAACTGCACACGCCCCACACCATTACGGAGCTTCCACCAGCTTGAAAAATTCCCTGCTAACAAGTATGATCCATGGATTCATGAGGTTATCTCCATACCCGTACTCGTCCATCCGATCGATATAATTTGAAACAAGACTCGGCCGATCAGGCAACGTATTGTCAGTCATCATCATTCCAATGTCGGTGTTGACGAGTCCAGGCGAGGCGTATTTCTTCGTGTCATGCAGTCGTCAAAGGTACACGAGTGGACCTTCGGCTCCGAGAGCCCATATCGATGATGTTTCGTTGAATGGTTCGCACGCTGAAAGTTGTTGATGGCCCTGCACTGAAATCTTCAGCAATTTGCGGAAGGGTTGCACTTTTGTCAGGTTGAACGATTCTCTTCAGTCGTTGTTGGTCCAGTTCTTGGAGGATCTTTTTCCGGTCGCAGCGATGTCGAAGAACTGATGTTTTGCCAGATTCCTGATATTCACGGTACGCTCTTGAAATGGTCGTACAGGAAAATCCTCACTTCATCGCTACCTCGGAGGTGCTGTGTCCCATCGCTCGTGCGCTGCCTATAACACCATGTTCAAACTCACTTAAATCTTGATAACCTGCCATTGTAGCAGCAGTAACCGATCTAACAACTGCGCCAGACTCCCCCCCCCCCCTTTTTTTTTGATCTAACAACTGCGCAGACCCCCCCCTTTTTTTTTTTATATAGGCTTTGCCGACCGCAGGGCCGTATTCTGTCTGTTTACATGCTGTATCTCTGAATTTGAATGCGCATGCCTATACTAGTTTCTTTGGTGCTTCATGGTAATACGCCATAATGAAATCCTTAAATGTGCCCTGTGAAGTTTCTGAGGTTGCAGAAAGGTGTTCTGTAGAATGCTCTTTCCTCATATTATTTACAAGGGACTGACATCATATCATGGTTGGTTGTATCTAGAGTCAAAGTTCTGTGTTGCAGGCAACAGATGATGAGAATTAAAGAGGTCGTAGCGATCATACATTTATAATCACACTGGTATATATGTGTATTTGATACAGCCGTATTGACTTGCGAATATATTTCCACGTCAACAGTCTTTCACATGTCAAATGTGCGCCAGAACATCTATAAGTACTTGTAGTGATCTACGCGAATGATTTTGAAGTTGTTAACATCTCACATAATTCATATCATGTTACGACATACTGAGCTTTACACTCGACTGAGGTTACTATATTTCTACAGTGAAAAGACCTATTTTTGACGATGGCATGTTACATTTCGCAGGATTTTAAAGCATGACATGTGCTGCAGCAAAATCCTTTGAGCAATGCTTGAAAATGACCCAGAGGTCGAAGTTGCAATAGTGAAAAAAATAATATCTACAGTCAACGGGGGAATTTGACGTCCTTTAAGAAATTCTACATGTCTGTGAACCCGACCATGAGGAGTTAATCGCTTTGGATGTGTCTTCAAGAGTCTGTGTGGCGTCCGTAAAATTCACTAGGTACTATAAGTATTTCAGACAATAGTAATGCAGTAACAACTATGACCGTTGCTTTCTCGTCGTGACGCTCAGTGAGGTAAGAAATATTAACCTAATAGCATTCTCACTTTGTCGTTAATGAAAAACGCCGACGCAGATTGAGCCTGCACTACCTTAAACACTTATAGAACAATGTGTAACATTAAATAACGTCGGCTGAATAGATATAATGTGAAATATATTAAGAGAAATATTTACCTTAATGTACGTAACTGAACTTCAATATTTCTCTAGAGAAAAACTACATTAGACACATGCCACTGAGCTCATATGCACATATTGAAATGTTGTTATATACTACTTAAAACGAGATCTGTGTGTAATAGCTATATAGTTATTAGAGCAGTCACACTCACGTCCTAACTCTAACGATGTTAATACCCAACGGACAGAAGAGGACAGAGCTAATTTGCCTTCTCTTACCTTAAATAAATGATAAACAGAACTGCATTCAACGATTTGAATCTGAGTCTCAAGCAGCTACTGTGGGTGCAGAGATTAATTAATCGTAGTTCGTGTATACTAGCATTAAAAATACGGTGGAATATTACATTGTGCTTGATGTAGAAATACCTATAATTGAGAATATCGTATTGAAACATCAGGCTCATCTAAAACTTATTTTTCTGAAACTTGTCTATCAAGGAATGTTCATGAGATGTTCGAGAGTTTATAAGCTTTTTTAGCAGGTTGCAGTTCATAAAAGGTTATCATAGTGCTAACACAACATCACTTGACCTGTAAAATAATATTGCAGCAAGTGTATGGCGTACAGGGTCCCTCTGTGGATTATAGGATAAACACGTAGTCTCATCATTCATACACTTAACAGTAATTGTCCACAGTAATAAGCCTTCATATAGGGTGAGTCACTAACTATTGCCACCTAGAATAAATCCGGAAGTATGATAGTACCTGAAAAGTTTGTGGAATAAATGTTGCAAGGGACAACGGAGGCCATAATATGACGTTGGTTTTTTGTTCCTAGGTGGGGTCGCGTCAGAGATATGTTAAAGTTCCAGTTGTTCTCAGTTTGTCATACACATACGTAAATGTACGACGTGTAGGGTGAGTACGTTGAGGATATATTCCAGCGTATAAGTCTCTAGCTCATTGCGAAACCGTCGAATGATGTTTGCATGTCAATGGCACGTTAGATGGATACGCCATATTCAGCGAATATGTACTATTTGCACAATACACGAGAGACAATTGTCAGAGCATGTGCTTCGAAAAGTGCCGAAGTGATAATCAGTCCATGATGAGAAGATTGCAGCACTGCATTGATACCAATGGTCATCACTTCGAACACCTTCCATAAATGGACGTTCATGCCACATTCGTGGCCTTCGATGACCTTAAAAGACCTTACTGTTACACATAATTGGATTCTTATCGATAACCGCTATCAGAAAATAAGTACCAAACTATAGCATACCATTTAAAAAACAAAGTTGACCTTCATGTCTCTGAAGCGACCCCACCTAGAAACAAAAAACCAACGTCATATTATGGCCCCCGTTGTCCCATGCAACATTTATTCCACAAGCTTTTCAGGTACTATCATACTTCCAGAGTTATTCTAGGTGGCAATACTTAGTGACTCACCCTGTATATTTCGAGGCATTAGACAGTGCAGGAAGAACGCAAGTAGATTGGTAATCAGAGGGTCCTGTGGCATCGCCATTCTTAGGTAGTGGCTTAACTAGTCCCTGTTTCCAGCCCTCAGGGAAAACATACAGCTGACTAATATTCACACTTCATTGGTGGAGTATTTTCAGGTTTTGTTGGTAGCGGTAGAGCCCGTTCACCCTACCAGATTCAGGACAGACCTGAAAAGATGTGGTATACTAGTCATTACATACAGATTTATTGTTGTAGCTAGACATAAATGTGTAGATAGTGTGAACTTTACATTACTGTTATTTTCCTGCACCAACGCTAGTCGCTTGGTTTCAGTGAACGCTGTGGGAGCATGGTTAGATTAGATTAGATTAGATTAATACTAGTTCCATGGATCATGAATACGATATTTCGTAATGATGTGGAACGAGTCAAATTTTCCAATACGTGGCAAAATTAAGTTAATTTAACAATATAATTAAGTTAATATAACAAATTTTTTTATTTTATTTATTTTTTTAAATTTTTTAAATAATTTGTTTGTTTTTTTTTTCTTTTTTTTCTTAATTTATATCTAAAAATTCCTCTATGGAGTAGAAGGAGTTGTCATTCAGAAATTCTTTTAATTTCTTCTTAAATACTTGTTGATTACCTATAAGACTTTTGATACTATTTGGTAAGTGACCAAAGACTTTAGTGTCAGTATAATTCACCCCTTTCTGTGCCAAAGTAAGATTTAATCTTGAATAGTGAAGATCATCTTTTCTCCTAGTATTGTAGTTATGCACACTGCTATTACTTTTGAACTGGGTTTGGTTGTTAATAACAAATTTCATAAGAGAGTATATATACTGAGAAGCTACTGTGAATATCCCTAGATCCTTAAATAAATGTCTGCAGGATGATCTTGGGTGGACTCCAGCTATTATTCTGATTACACGTTTTTGTGCAATAAATACTTTATTCCTCAGTGATGAATTACCCCAAAATATGATGCCATATGCAAGCAATGAGTGAAAATAGGCGTAGTAAGCTAATTTACTAAGACGTTTATCACCAAAATTTGCAATGACCCTCATTGCATAAGTAGCTGAACTCAAACGTTTCAGCAGATCATCAATGTGTTTCTTCCAATTTAATCTCTCATCAATGGACACATCTAAAAATTTTGAATATTCTACCTTAGCTATATGCTTCTGATTAAGGTCTATATTTATTAATGGCGTCATACCATTTACTGTATGGAACTGTATGTACTGTGTCTTATCAAAATTCAGTGAGAGTCCGTTTACAAGGAACCATTTAGTAATTTTCTGAAAGACATTATTGACAATTTCATCCGTTAATTCTTGTTTGTCAGGTGTGATTACTATACTTGTATCATCAGCAAAGAGAACTAACTTTGCCTCTTCATGAATATAGAATGGCAAGTCATTAATATATATTAAGAACAACAAAGGACCCAAGACCGACCCTTGTGGAACCCCATTCTTGATAGTTCACCAGTTTGAGGAATGTGCTGATCTTTGCATATTATGAGAACTGCTTATTTCAACTTTCTGCACTCTTGCAGTTAGGTACGAATTAAACCATTTGTGCACTGTCCCACTCATGCTTGAGCTTGTCTAGCAGAATTTCATGATTTACACAATCAAAAGCCTTTGAGAGATCACAAAAAATCCCAATGGGTGGTGTTCAGTTATTCAGATCATTCAAAATTTGATTGGTAAAAGCATATATGGCATTTTCTGTAGAAAAACCTTTCTGGAAACCAAACTGACATTTTATTACTACTTCATTTTTACGGATATGTGAAGCTACTCTTGAATACATTACTTTCTCAAAATTTTTGGATAAAGCTGTTAGAAGGGAGATTGGACGGTAATTGTTGACATCAGATCCATTCCCTTTTTTATGCAAAGGTATAACAATAGCATATTTAAGTCTTTCAGGGAAAATGCCCTGTTCCAGAGAGCTATTACATAGGTGGCTGAGAATCTTATTTATCTGTTGAGAACAAGCTTTTAGTATTTTGCTGGAAATGCCATCAATTCCATGTGAGTTTTTGCTTTTAAGAAAGTTTATTATTTTCCTAATTTCAGAGGGAGAAGTGGGTGAGATTGCAATTGTATCAAATTGCATAGGTATATCCTCTTCCATTAACAGCCTAGCATCTTCTAATGAACACCTGGATCCTACTATATCCACAACATTTAGAAAATGATTATTAAAAATATTTTCAACTTCTGACTTTTTGTTCGTAAAGTTTTCATTCAATTTGATGGTAATACTGTCTTCCTGTGCTCTTGGTTGACCTGTTTCTCTTTTAATAATATTCCAAATTGTTTTAATTTTATTATCAGAGTTGCTGATTTCAGACGTGATACACATACTTCTGGATTTTTTAATAACTTTTCTTAATATAGCACAGTAGTTTTCATAATGTTTGATAGTTTCTGGGTCACTACTCTTTTTTCCGGTTACAAGATATTTTTATACCCTTAGTAAGCCATGGTTTGTTACATGGTTTCTTACGAGTATATTTAACTATTTTCTTGGGGAAGCAGTTTTCAAATGCATTTACAAAAGTGTCATGAAATAAATTATACACTCCTGGAAATGGAAAAAAGAACACATTGACACCGGTGTGTCAAACCCACCATACTTGCTCCGGACACTGCGAGAGGGCTGTTCAAGCAATGATCACACGCACGGCACAGCGGACACACCAGGAACCGCGGTGTTGGCCGTCGAATGGCGCTAGCTGCGCAGCATTTGTGCACCGCCGCCGTCAGTGACAGCCAGTTTGCCGTGGCATACGGAGCTCCATCGCAGTCTTTAACACTGGTAGCATGCCGCGACAGCGTGGACGTGAACCGTATGTGCAGTTGACGGACTTTGAGCGAGGGCGTATAGTGGGCATGCGGGAGGCCGGGTGGACGTACCGCCGAATTGCTCAACACGTGGGGCGTGAGGTCTCCACAGTACATCGATGTTGTCGTCAGTGGTCGGCGGAAGGTGCACGTGCCCGTCGACCTGGGACCGGACCGCAGCGACGCACGGATGCACGCCAAGACCGTAGGATCCTACGCAGTGCCGTAGGGGACCGCACCGCCACTTCCCAGCAAATTAGGGACACTGTTGCTCCTGGGGTATCGGCGAGGACCATTCGCAACCGTCTCCATGAAGCTGGGCTACGGTCCCGCACACCGTTAGGCCGTCTTCCGCTCACGCCCCAACATCGCGCAGCCCGCCTCCAGTGGTGTCGCGACAGGCGTGAATGGAGGGACGAATGGAGACGTGTCGTCTTCAGCGATGAGAGTCGCTTCTGCCTTGGTGCCAATGATGGTCGTATGCGTGTTTGGCGCCGTGCAGGTGAGCGCCACAATCAGGACTGCATATGACCGAGGCACACAGGGCCAACACCCGGCATCATGGTGTGGGGAGCGATCTCCTACACTGGCCGTACACCACTGGTGATCGTCGAGGGGACACTGAATAGTGCACGTTACATCCAAACCGTCATCGAACCCATCGTTCTACCATTCCTAGACCGGCAAGGGAACTTGCTGTTCCAACAGGACAACGCACGTCCGCATGTATCCCGTGCCACCCAACGTGCTCTAGAAGGTGTAAGTCAACTACCCTGGCCAGCAAGATCTCCGGATCTGTCCCCCATTGAGCATGTTTGGGAGTGGATGAAGCGTCGTCTCACTCGGTCTGCACGTCCAGCACGAACGCTGGTCCAACTGAGGCGCCAGGTGGAAATGGCATGGCAAGCCGTTCCACAGGACTACATCCAGCATCTCTACGATCGTCTCCATGGGAGAATAGCAGCCTGCATTGCTGCGAAAGGTGGATATACACTGTACTAGTGCCGACATTGTGCATGCTCTGTTGCCTGTGTCTATGTGCTTGTGGTTCTGTCAGTGTGATCATGTGATGTATCTGACCCCAGGAATGTGTCAATAAAGTTTCCCCTTCCTGGGACAATGAATTCACGGTGTTCTTATTTCAATTTCCAGGAGTGTATTTTAAAATGGCATCAGGCTCACGGTACACCTCATCCCAGTCTAACTGCTGTAGGCTTTCCCTTAAATTTGCAATTGTTAAATCGTTCACTGAACGTACTACTTTGGAGAACTGTTTAGTGCTACTGAATGGAGCTATGTCATATATTGTAACTAGCTGTGCACCATGATCAGAAAGACCATCCTCAACAGGCTGATCATTTATCTGGTTAAACTTATTTTGGTCTATAAAGAAGTTATCTATCAGTGAGCTGCTATCCTTTACCACCCGAGTAGGAAAAGCAAAAACGGGTGTCAAATTGAAAGAATGTATTGTACAGATACACGTCGAGTTTGCTTTTGGACTGGCAGATAAAACCAGGACGTTCTTCAGTAATAGTGATGTAGGCATTTAAAAGTTGCTCTAAGTCGGCTCGGTGTGGTTTTTGGAGACAAGTGGATTCCTGGACCTTTCCACGGACGACACTGTGTAGATCAGCACTCAGATTTTCTTCGTATGGTAGCTCTACATCGCTCGTCACTCTGACGACTCATAACTTAACTCCTGCCAAAACTTTCTTCTGCTTATTGTAGCAGTGATTAAATCAACGGTGATATCGTGACTACCAGTCTCAAGTGCAGTTTGCTGGCTGAAATCATAGCAGCCCCTCGTTCCTAAGGTCAATGTCCATGATCGTGCAGAACGAGTACAAGACATTCAATACCCCAAATTTAATATGTAGCAAGATCTGTTTTCTTATGGGTTTAGACTTGGAGTCAATTACCAGCATTATCTTGCATCCGTTTACAGGAAATGTTGGAACATCTTTTGGTGCCGTAATGCGGTTGTAGAGAGCGGCGGATATTACACATAATTGTGCCCTCATGCCTGAAACTGCTGTTACTGGTAATCCGTGGACCGTAGTTTTATCGTGGATTGCACACTTCATTCCGTATCTTGGGCGCATTCAACAGGCTCTTTGCACAGTTCATGTCGTAGATCCACTACAGCACTGTTCGTTCTGAGGCCTATATCTTGGTGCATGTTCCAGTGTCCTCTAGGACCGGATTAATGAGGCTGCTTCCGGTCTTGATTAGTCTGACGTCCTATCGATATGTAACTTTACGATGCTCACACCTTTTTTACAGCTTCAAGATCGAGGCTTATGTCGATAGTTCTGTCGATTATTATTCTGTTGACGGCTCGAATCACTGTATTTCGAATTTAGATCACCTCTGTCATTGCGACTGCGGTTGTTAAATCGATTGTCAGGCTTCTCGAGATGAGGGCTATGATTGCGCGAGCATGATCGATTGTTTGAAACGCGCCGCTCGCCACGGCGGCGTCGACTCTGGATGCGCCCCTCATTCCTATTGGTTTGGTCTTGCGACCATGCTTTTCTGTTTTTGTTCGTAGAAGATTCGCTTTCGAAAGCTCTCACGTCTTCGTTTATCAAGTCGACAATATCATCTAGCGCGTGGTTGGTGTGATGAATGGCAGGTAGCTCTAGATGTAGAAAAATGTAAGTTAATGGGGATGTGTAGGAGACACAGACCCATAACGTTCGGATACAGCATTGGTAGTCCTACTTGACACAGTCACGTCTCAATCTAGCATTTTAATCAGTTTCCGTCATACTTGTATGGGCAGCTTTTTTTTAAAAATGCCCAGTTCATCATGGTTCATGATGGCTTCATCCCAGTATTTCGATTTTTTTTTTTTTACGGAATAGTACAGGTATCTGCAGCTTTGGTTGCCTAAAGGGTAGCGCCCTCTGTGTAAAACTGCTGACAATTTTTTTTTTTGAGCTCGTTCCTCGATCGAAGAAAAATTCCTGAAGGGAACGAACAAACGCCACTACATGTGTACTTTTCTCATCACTTGTGAAAGGGTTAAAACTGAAGGTAGTGATCATATTTTTCTCAGTTATCGCAGTGGTGATCAATGACGATGTTGTCCTCGACGGCATGTGTTCATCAGAGGCAAGAGTTTCCTCAGGAGTTGCCCAGGGAAGGTGATAGGACCGCTGTCGTTATCTATATACGTAAATGATTTGACGGACAGGGTGGACAGCAGTCTGTGGTTGTTTGCTGACTATGCCGTGGTGTACGGTAAGCTGTCGAAGTTGAGTGACTGTAGGAGGATACAAGATGACTTAGACAAAATTACTAGTTGGTGTGATGAATGGCAGATAGCTCTAGATGTAGAAAAATGTAAGTTAATGGGGATGTGTAGGAGACACAAACCCATAACGTTCGGATACAGCATTAGTAGTCCTACTTGACACAGTCACGTCTTTTAAATTTCTAGCCGTAACGTTGCGGAGCGATATGAAATGCAACGACCATGTGAGGATTGTGGTAGGAAAGGCAGAATTCTAGGAAAGTGTGGTTCATCTGTAAAGGACATCACGTATGGGACGCTAGTGCGACCTATTCTTCGGTGTTTGAGATCCGTACCATGTCGGGAAGATATCGAAGCAATTCAGGCGCAGGCTACTGCGTTTGTTGCTGGTAGCTTCGAACGACACCCATATATTACGGAGATGCTTCGGGAACTCAAATTGGAATCCGTGAAGGGTGGCGACGTTCTTTTCAAAGGACGCTATTGAGAAAATTTAGAGAATCGGCATCTGAAGCTGACTGCAGAACGGTTCTGTTGCCTCCAACAGACATTGCGCGTAAGGGCCACAAAGACGAGATACGAGAAATTAGGGCTCATATTTAGGCATACGGACAGTCATTTTCCATCGTTATGTTTGCAAGTGGAACAGGAAAGAAAATGATTAGTAATGGTACGGGGTACCCTCCACCATGCGCCGTCAGATGAATTGCGGAATATCGATATAGACTGATTCAGGATTCGTAGTGATACGTCCTTGGGTCTGTGAACTAGGTTCAGCTTGCGGCACAAATCTGCCGTTTGGACCAGTCAAGTGCGTGTCAGAACTCTCAGGCGAGCTACTGTATCTGTTTCAGTAATCTGGTAAATCCGACCTGGGTCTTGTTTTACGTTATCCCTCACTATCAATTTGTGCCACTCTTTTATTTCCTAAGTGGCGGAGTCCTTTGAAATTCTTTATTTCCTTATCAGTGATCTTTATGTGAGTCTCATGTTCTTTCTTTAAAAGGCTAACCTGGTTGGCCACTATCTCAGCAAAACATTCATCTGTTTCTCTCTTGTAATCTTGCAGAGCTGCCTTGCTGTTAGCTTGTTGTTTACTCTACCAAGAGTTGAATTTCTTAATGACTACGGTGATCTGAGTATCTTTCCCGAGGAACCACCGAGTAAGTCCTCACTACACAGCAGTACGATAGCGATCGAACTGCTCAGATATTATTTTCTTCTGGTTCACTGATAAATTCTCTCTTTGCTTACCAAGACCTGATTTACCTTGGTCTTATGCGCGGGCGGATTATTGCTAGGCGTGGCAGATTCTTCCTGCACGTGAAATCTCTGGAATATAATTTAATAGTTCTGCTTTGGTTTTCCGTGTCGTCAGTGTTCTGCGTGGCCAATGCGAAAGCTGGTTATTTCTTTAGCACCTTATCTATCTGGCTAATAGGGACTGCTACGGTACTTTCTTTTTTTGACATATTCCTAAGTGTAATTAATGTTACCCAAAAAATCGCGCTAATACTAACACAAGAGCTAAAAAAGTGAATAACTCAATATTAGATACCTTCCTGTTCAGAAGGCAATTAATGGCTGTGGGAATGATGCAAAAACAAAATTGTGAGTCTAGTAGCTTGGCGCATAGAATTCCGCCATTAGGCGTGAAGCAGCAGATGGTTTCAACACTGGTATTACTGAGTATATAATTATGATATTTCCTGCACAGAAATAAATTACAATGATATATAACTCTGTGCAGGCTTCTATCTTTTAATAAAAAGGAACATCTACATCTACATGATTACTCTGCAATTCACATTTAAGTGCTTGGCAGAGGGTTCATCGAACCACAATCGTACTATCTCTTTACCATTCCACTCCAGAACACCGCGCGGGAAAAAACGAACACCTAAACCTTTCTGTTCGAGCTCTGATTTCTCTTATTTTATTTTGATGATCCTTCCTATCTATGTAGGTTGGGCTCAACAAAATATTTTCGCATTCGGAAGAGAAAGTTGGTGACTGAAATTTCGTAAATAGATCTCGCCGCGACGAAAAACGTCTTTGCTTTAATGACTTCCATCCCAACTCGCGTATCATATCTGCCACTCTCTCTCCCCTATTACGTGATAATACAAAACGAGCTGCCCTTTTTTGCACCCTTTCGATGTCCTCCGTCAATCCCACCTGGTGATGGAAAAACGTTGTCATCGTCTGTAATTCTGTGGATTCTTTTTTTTTTCTTGGTATAGGCACTACGTTATCACTTGCAAACACACAATTAAGTGGTTCTGAACATGAAACTTACAGAAAACGCTTATATTAATATACAACAATGCAATATAAGTCAGGGTCACCAGCGTAGCATCCGTAGATCGTTTTTTATATAGGGTGTTTCACAATTCATGGCATATACTCTTAGAGATTGCAGGGGGACTTAGTAGATCAAGTTTTACTTAGGAACCCATGTCCGGAAACACGTTCGTTTCCAAGTTACAGGGAAACCAAGAGCTATTCAGTCGCGCGCTAGATGTTTCTTACGCCACATTCATGAATGGTACGATGATGCTATTTCACGCTATGTCCTTTGTTTCCATCTGCCTTGTTTTCATGTTTCCTGGTGATGCGTCATTTGAGATTACAGTGACTCGTACTGCAGTAACAGGATGCCTCATTACACGTTCGACGAGTACACCGATATTTTGTTAATTTACGATGACGCTCGCAGTGATGGAAGGCTAGCTCAGTGCCTGTGCCACGAGTGCTTTCCAAATCGTGTGACTCCAGCTGATTCCATGTTTGCCAGAGAAAAACAACGGCTACGGGAAAGTGCACAAGCGATAGAGCAAAGTGTGGTGCTCCGTGTCAAGTGTCAATTTCTGTACTTGGTTTTTACACTGTTGTGTGGATTTTCGTGTTTTCAAGGCCAATTTTTTCACCGACGAAGGTATTTCAACAGGGAAAGTGTTTTGAACTCTCGAAATAGCCACATTTTGGATCAAGGAAACCGTAAGGCCAGGTGTACTTGAAGATTTCAGCACACTTTCGTCATCAGTGTCCGGGCAGGTATCCGCTGTGGTCGTGTGATTGGGCCGTACATCCTTCCTCCCTACCTAACGGGTGCCAGGTACTTGATATTCCTGCAGTAAGTGCTGGCGGAGTTTTGGAAGATGTCCCACCGGACATTCGGCACCCATTGTGGTTCCAGCATTATGGCGCGGCAGTACATTTTGCAGTTCGCGTTCGAAACCATCCGAACGTAGTCTACTGGATCGGTCGAGGTGGACCACATCCTTGGCCACCAAGCTCCTCAGATTTAACGCTTTCGGACTTTTTCTTGTGAGGCCACATGAAGAGTATTGTTTAGGAGGCCACTGTCGAGTCGGAGGAAGATCTTATCGCACGGATCATGGTTGCGGTAGAAGTGATTAACCATACATCACGCGGGTTGGACAGAGTTTATGCAAACTTACTGCGTCGTTACAGCGTGTGCACCGAACTTGGTGAACGGCTGTTGTAATATCATGGTAAATAGGAATGAAATCTGTTCAATTTTTTTTCCTTGTAACATGAAAACAGACATGGGTTCCTATGTAAAACTCGATCTACTAAGTCCCCTCTGCAACCTCTAGAAGAGTGTAATACGAATTGTGAAGAGATTCGTAATGTATTGTAAGCAGTTCAGACAAAAGTAATGTAGTAATATCTAATGACCGTCTCTAGGTCTCTTTGTAATGGTCATCGAGGTAAGAAATATTTACCTCATAATATTCTCAATTCGTCATTAACGAAAAGCGGAACGCCAACAAAAAATGGAGTCTGCACTACATAAACACATACAAAGCAGTGTTCAACAGCGAATAATGTGGACTGTATAGGTATAACAATGTGAAGTTTTGAATTCAGAGAAATATTTACTTTAATGTACATAACTGTTTATCCACAGAAAAATTACATTAGATACACGCCACTGAGCACATATAGACGTATCAAAATGTTATTAAGTACTTCTCAAAACACTATCCACGTGACATAATAACTAGAACGATGCCCAACAGATAGAAAAAGATGGAGCTAATCGTCCTTTCTTATCTTCAATAAATGAAAAGCAGACCTGCATCCAACGAGGTGATCCTGACTCTTAAGCAGCTACTGTCGCTGCAGGGATTAATTAACCCTAGCAGACATATACTAACAGAAGAATATGTTTCGAATATGACACCTGACACATAAGTGATCTGTATGTAGTCTCCTTTGCAGAGTGGTCCCCAGTATTCTACCAAAAAATCTGTCTGCCACCAACTTTACGGGCGACTGACAGTATGTGATCATTCCATTTCATATCCCTACAAGATGAACCCAGGTGTTTGCATGAGTTGAGCAATTCCATCTGTGAATTACTGATATAGGATACCATGTTTTTTCGCTTTGAGAAGTGCGCAGTTTCACATTTCTGAGCATTTACGGCAAGTTGCTAACCTTTGCACCACTTTGAAGTCCTATCATGACCTGACTGAATATTTGTGCAGCTTCTTTCAGACAGTATGTCAGTTCATCTGCGGATAGGCTGAGGTTATTATTAATATTGTCTGCAAGTTCATTAATACACAAAATGAACAGCAAGAGTCGCAACACACTTCCATGGTACCCACCTGAATTTCCTTCTATATATGTTGTTGACTCTCCGTCCAAGATAAAGTGCTGCGTCCTCCCTACCAAAAAATTCTCATTCCAGTCACAAATTTCTCTTGATAGCCCAAACGATCCTACTTTTGATTAAAAACTTAGATATGGTACTGAGTCAAATGCTTTCCGGAAATCGAGAAATACTGCATCTACCTGGACGTCTTGATCCAAAGCTTTCAGTATGTCAGGAGAGAAAAGTGAGAGTTGGGTTTCACATGATCGATATGTTTGGAATCCATGCTGGTTGGCATGGAGGGGTTCATTCTGTTCGAGATACTACATTACGTCTGAGCTGATAATAGTGCTAAGATTCTATAACAAATCAATGTCAAGGATACTGGACGCCAATTTCATGAATCATTTCTACTACCTACCCTTCTTGTAGACGGGCATTTTCTTCCAACTACTGGGCGTGGTTTTTTATTCGAGGAATCTACGATAGAGTATAGGTAAAAGAGGAGATAACTCACTCTCAGACTTAGTGCAGAATCTGACAGGGATTGCATTGGCGCCTGGAGCCTTGTTTCAATCCCACTCAAGTTTTGGCCACAGTTCCTCCAGTCGCTTCATATCTCACAGTGGGGGTTAATTAGTACGGAGGGTCTGATGTCGCTGCATATCTACTGACTGGGTATTGATGATGCCATAGAGTATATGGTCCATTGTCGTCATGACTGTGATCAAAACTAGTTGGCTTGGCATAGTTGTGTCGTTGTTGATTGTACCCTCTCTGAAACTTCCTGCACAACCATAGGCACCACTGATCAACAATAGTGCAACATCAATGCCTTGGCACAGTATTTACCATTGAAGGAGCTCCCCATACAACTGTCCCGACAACGACCTCGAGAACATCCCGAGTAATAGATCTGAGTACCCGACCATTATCCCTTTCTCCCTACATCTAATTAATTGTTGGAGCAAATGGTCAGGATCTTTGAAGCACGTGTGAGCAAGACAATGCTATCAGCATTATCCAGCGAAGGACTGACCAGCTATGACATATTTGTTCAACCCATCAACATATGCAGTCTGACTGAAATACCGTATGAACACAGACTACACATTTTATCCGAGTTACTACTTCAGGCACAGCAAGCTCAGAGCCCATGTACAAAAGCCATGTGATGAAGTGGGGTTCTTCTGCCCCGGCTTTGTGGTGGAACATAATATCTTTACCGAAAACAGGTGAGCTGGCAAAAAATTAAATTTAATGTACATAAAGACAATTGATTTATATACTTATTTGTATATTATTACAATTGTTTATTGCACGAATGTTCATTTTATTAGTCTCATGTCGAGACCAAGGACAACGCAGTACGGTGACTGTAGAGTCTTTTCTGTGGCGGCCAGAGAACCTGAACTGTCTATTGCAACACCCACGGAGATAAGAATAAAAGGAGACGCCGTTAAGTCACAGCTGCGAAGCTGTGTGAAGCCGAGGAAAGCCATCTTACTCCGACCAAAACATTGTGCTGTAAACTTGTGTACATAGGCTTGTCGCTCGTATTTGGAAGGATTTTGCTCTGTTATGGTGACTTGTGTGGTGTTCAGGTGTAGAATCGTTCTGATTGTGCCGCGAAATCGAAGGAAATAACTTTTCATGTGTAATTTGCCTCGCTAAGTGTGATTTTACGTCTTCATTGTGAACGAACGTATACTACATTTTTACTTGTGTTATAGCGTACTTTTCTCTTTTATGATTTTAGATTTCCTAAAGATGAAAGTCGGAAAGCTCTATGGGAGAATGCCGTGAGAAGGAAGAATTGGCGTGCGTGTAAATGGAGCATTATATGTTCTCACCATTTGGAGAAGAGGACATTGACCGAACTTCTCTTTGAACAGTAAGGCTCCGAGTAATGCTGTAACATCAGTTTTTCCTACACACCCAAAACATTAGAAAAAAGGCTGTTAATTCAAAGATTTAAATTCTTAGATTTCAAGTTTACTTTTCTGTATTACATGTACGTATCGCCGATAATCGAGAAGTGGTGAGTAACTCAATTTCTGTCCTCTTCATGTACCAAATTCAAAGCTAACACTAATTTAACTGGCGTAAAGTATAGGACTAAACAGGACACTGTGTAGATTTACCATTCTAGGTATTTCCGTAAATATTGGTGTTATGCAACAGTGTTTCAGATTAGTGTAACGTAACTGAAATGTTACTGTACAGATTACAAACAAGATGTATTTATGGGGCCTTGGAGGGAGGGTATAGCTAACTTAGTTTTCAATTTCTGTTATTCAGCCATAGCTCCGAAAGTAATTGAATACACATATGAGGTAAATGTTATCAGTTATGTGCATTTTTAAGGCAGTAATTTGTGAAGATCTCGCTTTGTCTGGTGTACTATGTTGTACAACATTTTTATTGCACTGTCTTTGCTAGTTATTGTTGTAGGGGTAATTGATACAGCACGAGTTTTACTTATCTATGTTGATTTTGGGAGTTTTCCTTCAGGTATTTTGAATAAATTAATTTCACTTTCCACCTCTTTAGCTCCTTACACATAGTTTTTACCTAGGAATGATGTTATGCTGTGTGCAGAATTTAAGGGAGGAAGTGCCGGAACACTGAAGTGTTTCTGCATCTACACAGCATATTTTAAAGAGATTATCTGGTTCTCCACATTGTCATATAGAAACAAACTCCTTTTTGCTGAGCATCGACCTTTGCTCACAAGAGAATATTTGAGAAGAAAAGTCAGGTTCACTGTTTAGATTATGAGACTACTTATACTGAACAAGTTTGTAATACAATTGTGTATGTGGGATAAGCACAGCAAATGAACATTCCTTTGGTTTGATGCACTATTAATTGACATTTTCCATTTAAAAATATAATTATTGATTAAAAAGCTTTGGCACTACCTTTTTGTTAACATTATCCACTACTGTGGAGCATTGAATATGCACCAACCACTAACGCAAAATTAGCCTTCTGCCGCCGAGCAGTGTGTCAGCAGTGCACAAGTATCAGTAAGTGGCTTATTTAGCGTTCATATAAGTGTTGTAGTCAAGTTGAAAATTTGTTTGAGTGTTATTAGCGCACTTGTTTAGTTAAATCCGTCAAATCATTGTGTAGTTTCGTATTTAGCAGGGGCAGAGTTGCATTTTAATATCTGTGACGTGTAGAGTCGCATATTCGTCTGTCATTTGTTTATTTCTCTCAAATAGTCTTTGTACGTTACTGGCAGTACAGTTAGCCTTCTGCCGCCGAGCAGTGTGTCAACAGTGCGCAAGTAGCAGCATTACTGCATTTACTAGGCAGTCTTGTATTTTAATAACCGTTTAAATTTTGTGTCGAATTGTTTGCGCTCTCTGCAGATAGTTCAGACGTTCTTTGCACAACAGTATTCATCATGGATAGGGACTGCGACTGCTGTGTTCGGATGCGGGCTGAGTTGGCATCCCTTTGCTCCCAGCTTCAGGCAGTGTTGGCTTCAGTCACACAGCTTGAGGCTGTTGCCAGTGGGCATCACTGTGGGGGTCCGGACGGAGGTTTGTCAGGGACGGCCAACTCGTCCCACGCATCCCCCAATCAGACTACGGCTGTGGCTGCCTGGGATACTGCCAACATTGAGGCTGACCCCTCACCCGTGGTAGAGTGGGAGGTCGTCTCGAGGTGTGGCAGTAGGCGAAAGATACGGAGGGTGAACGGAAGGCCTCTTCAGTTTGTCTGATGCAACGGTTTCAGGCTCTGTCTCTGGCTGATACTAATCTTCGGCCAGACATGGCTGCTTGTCCTGTTCACGAGGTTGCCCCTCAGTCTGCAAGATCCGGCCGGTCGCAGAGGGTGGGCTTACTGGTAGTTGGGAGCTCCAATGCCAGGAGCGTAACGGGGCCCCTTAGGGATATGGCTGCAAGGGAGGGGAAGAAAACCAATATGCACTCTGTGTGCATACTGGGGGAGTCATTCCAGATGTAGAAAGGGTCCTTCTGGATGCCGTGAAGGTTACAGGGTGCACCCATCTGCAGATGGTCACTCATGTCGGCACCAATGATGTGTGTCGCTATGGATCAGAGGAAATCCTCTCTGGCTTCCGGTGGCTATCTGATTTGGTGAAGACTGCCAGTCTCGCTAGCGGTATGAAAGCAGAGCTCACCATCTGCAGCATCGTTGACAGGACTGACTGCGGACCTCTGGTACAGAGCCGAGTGGAGGGTCTGAATCAGAGGATGAGACGGTTCTGCGACTGTGTGGGCTGCAGATTCCTCCGCTTGCGCCATAGGATGGTGGGGTTTCGGGTTCTGCTGGATGGGTCAGGAGTCCACTACACACAGCAGGCGGCTACACGGGTAGCAGGGGTTGTGTGGCGTGGACTGGGCGGATTTTTAGGTTAGATGGCCTCGGGCAAGTACAGAAAGGGCAACAGCCTCAAAGGGTGTGGGGCAAAGTCAGGACATGCGGGCAATCGGTATTGTAATTGTAAACTGTCGAAGCTGCGTTGGTAAAGTACCGGAACTTCAAGCGCTGATAGAAAGCACCGAAGCTGAAATCGTTATAGGTACGTACACAGCAGTCACACATCCTATCCATCCTAAGAAATCAATGTACTGTAGAGAGTTAATCAACTTTTAACTAGACTGCTAATTCACTAAAGGCGGCTGACAGCTGACTAAACTGTGGTTACTAGACACCTCTTGTTGAAAACAACGAAAATAAGCACTACCTGTCTCTCGACTGTATTCAAAACAAACGATAGCACTACTATCACTACAGCTGCCTAAAGGGACTCTCTCTGACTGTATTCAAAACAAACACGAAATCTAGGGAACACTATTACTAGTACTCGAAAATTAAAGCTTCCTAAAAGCAAAAACACACAGAAGAAGAAATGACAAGTAATAAAAATACAGTTAATACTTAAATTAACGTAGCTTGCTGCACAGCAGATATGAAGCAGACGGCAGTTACGACGACACTGTTGTGTTATGAAACTTCCTGGTTTTGAACAGGCATCTGCAACAGTAAAATTTATATGTGTTTTCAACTGTCTCTTTGATGTATGAAATTCCAGAACACTTTTACAAAATGGTTTCAAGCAGGCATTAAATACAGAAAATTTTAGTGCTGTAGAGGGATTTCTTTTAAAGGCACAGAGGTACATCGAGAAACTCACTGTCGGTCCAAATCCTCAAGCAATGAGAGTTGTTGACTCAAAGAGAAAGGGAGGATTTAATGGATTTCTGGTGTATATATCCAGTGTTTTACACATGTATACGAAATTAGTGGGGACACAAATTCATGCTTCTCTACTGAAGTTCCTACATCTGTACAAATGTTCTCAGGACCACTTGGAAATGCTTTTTAGTGCCATCCGAAGTCTTGGTGGTTGGAATAACAACACCACTGATCGCCAGTTTGTTGCAGCATACAAGAGGTTACTGATTCATAGGGAGACCGTGGATCGGAAAAAGGGAATTGTATACCTTCCCATTCTCACTTTCAGCAGTTCCAGTTTTGAAGATCACATAAATCACACTTTGGAATTGTGGCAATTACTAACCACAGTGCAGCGACACCTGACCACGACTACTTTGCTACTGGAACTTATCTATCTGAGGTGGCCATCCATACTATATATATAGCTGGATTTGTTGTGCGACACTTAGAAAAAAACTTTAACCCGTGAACCATGTTTATCCGTGTTTCAAGGGGATGGTAGCTATGTTGCTTATTCTCTCGTTCATAGAAAGAGTGAAAGAGTAGGGTGTGGTTGTTTTACCATCGAATGATGTTGTTGACATCTGTGTGTGTGCAGGAAAAGTGATCAGGTGCTATACTACAGGTAATTCAAAAATTCCATTGAAAAATCTCTTTTCCAAATGTGTGTCTGAGGTGCTTAGTGAATTCTTGTTCAAGTCAGTGTTCAAGGAGTTAGCAGACCACATGAAAAATCAACATTCCTTGGACAATCATATGATACTCCTGATTAAAGTAATTGTCACACAGTACCTCCTGACAGGGCAAAAATGTGCCACCAAGCAAATAAGAGATACACTGCATGAAAATAAAATTAGGACAACTTATACAAAACAGGTACTCTTTAAAGGTCAGTAACTGATATTTGTACACAGAGGTGTAATGTGTGAGGCATCTAGTATCAAGCAGTCATTATATTGAGACAAACCGAGCATGTGACCTTATTGTATTTAGTAAATGATGCACATTCTTCCTTTTCCGTTATGTCTATGTTATTATAATCAGCTACAAAAAGTTTGTGCCCTCTGTATCTTCAAACTAATAGTACCAGCATATTCAGTTTATCTATGAAAATTTGTTCTCGGTGTTGCGATGGAGTGAGACAATTTTAATTTTATGTGTGTGTAATTCCTTTCAAATATACCTTCCACACACAAGCATTTATAACTACTTTATATGTAGAGTGTTTCCAACTGATTGATACTCCACCATAGCAGTATGCAATACTAGATCTTTAATAACTTGTGATCTGTGTGCTTCAAAATGGGACACACATTTCTTTTTGAACTATTTGGCCATTGTTTGGCAGACTATGCTACAGTCTGTTCTAACCAATGTTGTTAATTAAGTTTCCACCATGAGTGACAACATATTAATGAGAAATAGAATTGTCTCATTTTTGGCACATTGAAATACATTCCCATCATTGTGCAGTATGTTATGGTTTTTGCTTGTGTGTCATTACAAATTATATTTTTTGTGGTCTAGTCTGGCAGTGGTTTACCTTCAAAAAATAAAATAGAGGTAGTAATGTTCACAGTTGTGCTTTATTGGTTTTTTGCTACTTCATTGAGCACTAAATTTGCTAGCAGTCTTTCCCCTAATCCATTAAAATGTAACTCATGTGTCGTATGTTAACTACAGCCCACAACATTTATATCTGTAGTAAGATATCTGTAGTAAGATATATCTGGATTTTGGCCAACACAAAGTGCGACTCCAAAATGCAGAATTCCAGTAGCTCCCCTCAATGCTTTTGAAGCTTTTAGAAGGTAAGTCCAAAGTAATGAAAACTTAACTGTAACATTCGTGGTTTTAGTTCAGTCTTTAGTAAAAGATAACATAGTGTATATAATATCAGGATTGGAAGAAGTTGTGTATTGAGTGAACATGATGGACAGTCAATGAAGAGGATTGTGGTGAAAAATAAGAGGACGGCAGCTGCAAAAGTCACTGCAAAACTGAATGCTACAGTTGCAAACCCAGTTAACAACAAAACAACATGGACTGAGTCCCATGAACTGGGAATTGCAGTGTGAGCTGGAATTTCAAAACACAGGTGATGCAAATGTCAGTAACAAGGAAACATTGTGCCAAAGCCATAAAACCTGGACAGTGGAGCAATGGAAGAGTCATTTAGTTGTATGAGTTTAGTTTCACACAGTTTCCAAATTATTTCTGAGTTTACGTCTCAAGAGTGGCAATGGTGAGGTTTCAGTGATGATTTGGGCGGCTGTATCATGCAATTCCATGGCCCCCGTGGTTACTCCGCGAGGTCACACCACTGGCAAGAATTATATGACCGTTTTTGGTGATTGGGTCCATCCCATGGTGCAGTGTTTGTTCCATTATGTTGATACTGTGTTCCAAGAAGACAGGGCCCCTATACTCACAGCTCGCATTGTCCAGGACTGATGTTTTGAGTGGTGGGGAGGATGAATTGTCACATCTCCCCTGACCACCACTGTCACTGGATCTCTGTTTCATTGACCCTTTGATCTACTTTGGAGAGAAGGGGCATGATCACTATGATGATCACCTGAACTTGCCACTATTTTGCAGGAAGAAATGTGTAAGACTCCCTTGAAAACTATACATGACCATTATTTATCCATTCTTAACTGACAGGCAACAGTTTTCAAAGCCTGAGGGTTTTCCTGCGCTATATTAGGCTTGATAATGTGTTGTGCTTTTGGTGTTTCCATATTTTTGTCCACCCCGGCATACAGATCATATGGTATGTAGATTAATTTTGGCCACAGCTGTCATTTCACGGTAATAAAATACTTTTTCCATGGACAACAAGTAGGAATAATTTGGGGGTTATACTTGGAAGGTGTTCTCATTACATTGCATTTATTAACAGCAGCCTTGAAAAATTGAAGCAACAATAAATATCCTCAGAAACTACTGTTATCTTAAACTATTTAATGATACCAAGAGTACATATAATTTGTAGTATCCACTGTAGAAGATTCAGTTTTGAAACTGCAACAGATTATCACTGACAGAGAACAGCCATCTCTGTTAGTCAGTGACAGCTGTGTATACACCGGCAGGCAAATGGTGATTAGCAGTCTTTCATTGCTAAACACTTGCCTGTTAGTGCACACAGGAAAGGTCTTAACTAATTTAGTAACAAAGTTGTTACCTAATGAGCATATCACCACATCTGTCATTAAATGCTTCTAAAATCCAAATTGTACTTTTTCCAGTAATATTAAATGTCCGGATTTTCAGTCAAAATTAACATCAGCCTCCAGCACATAAAACATATTGTGAGTATTTTTTCTCATTCTCTGATGTTGAGACTGGTTACACACGCGTGTAAGCTCTTTGGGATTGAGGGTGTTTCAGTTTCTAAATAACATACATTTCTAATGAAAATGAAACAATGGAAAATCCATGATTGATTCTAACAATATTAGAGAAGGAAACTTGCTACTCACCACATAGCAGAGATGCTGAGTCACGATAGGCACAACAAAAAGATTCACACAATTACAGCTTTCGGCCATTAAGGCCTTTGTCAGCAATAGGTACACATACAAAATGTGCACGCGCACACACTCACGCAAACGCAACTTGCACACACATCTGCAGTCTCAGACAACTGAAATATCACTGTGAGCAGCAGTACCAGTGCATGATGGGAGTGACAACCAGGTGGGGGTAAGGAGGAGGCTGGGGTGGGGAGAGGGAGGGATAGTATGGTGGAAGTGGTGGACAGTAAAGTGCTGCAGTTTAGATGGAGGATGGGAGGGAAGTTGGGGAGAGGGGGGGTAAGTAGCAGAAAGGAGAGAAATAAAAAGGAAAAGAAATTAAAAGACTGGTTGTGGTGGTGAAATGACGGCTGTGTAGTGCTGGAATGGGAACAGGGATGGGGCTGGATGGGTGAGGACAGTGACTAACAAACGTTGAGGACAGGAGCGTTACGGGAATGTAGGATGTATTGTAGGGAAAGTTCTGACCTGCACAGTTCACAAAAGCTGGTGTAAATGGGAAGGATTCATATGGCACAGGCTGTGAAGCAGTCATTGAGATGAGGGATATCATGTTTAGCAGTGTGTTCAGCAACAGGGTGGTCCACTTGTTTCTTGGCCACAGTTTGTCGGTGGCCTTTCATGTGGACGGTTGCAGCTTAGCTTGTAAATCACATGACTGGTTTCACAGGTAGCCCTGCCTTTGACGGGATAGGTGATGTTAGTGATCGGACTGGAGTAATTGGTGGTAGGAGGATGTGGGACAGGTCTTGCATCTAGGTCTATTACAGGGCTATGAGCCATGAGGTAAGGGATTGGGAGCAGGAGTTGAGTAAGCATGGATGAGTTTGTTGTGTAGGTTCAGTGGACGGCGGAATACCACCGTGGGAGGGATGGGAAGGATAGTGGGCAAGACATTTCTCATTTCATGGCACGATGAGAGGTAATCGAAACTCTGGCGGAGAATGTAATTCAGTTGCTCCAGTCCCGGATGGTACTGAGTTACGATAGGAATGCTTCCTGTGGCTGGACTTTGCGAGGTGGTGGGAGACTGGTAAGATAAGGCACGGGAGATTTGTTTTTGTTCAAGGTTAAGAGGATAATTACGGTCAGTGATGGCTTCAGTGAGTCCCTCGGTATATGTTGAGAGGGACTGCTCGTCACTGCAGGTGTGACGACCACGGGTGTCTAGGCTGTATGAAAGGGCAAAGCAAATGGAGGAGAAATAGTTGCGGTCCTGAAGGAATGTGGATAAGGTGTCCTCACCTTCAATGCAGATAGCAAAGATGTCATCAATGAATCAGAACCAGGTGAGGGGTTTAGGATTCTGGGTTTTTAGGAAGGATTCCTCTAGGTGGCCCATGAGTAGGTTGGCATAGGATGGTGCCACACGGGTACCCATAGCCGTACCCCAGATTTGTTAGTAGCTAATGCCTTCAAAGGAGAAGTAATTGTGGGTGAGGATATAGTTGGTCATGGTTACTAGAAAGAATGTTGTTGTTTGGAATCCATAAGGCGTCTGGAAAGGTAGTATTCAATAGCAGTAAGGCCATGGGCATTAGGAATGTTAGTGTACAGGGAGGTGGCACAAGAGGGACGAGAAGGGCACCGTGTGGTAAAGGGACAGGAACTGTGGAGAGTCAGTGGAGGAAATGGTTGATATATTTTAATAGGAGGATAGGATAGGTTACGGGTAATAGGTTTAAGGTGTTGATCTATGAGAGCAGAGATTCTCTCAGTGGAGGCACAGTAACAGGCCGCAATGGGTTGTCATGGGTGGTTGGGTTTATGGATTTTAGGAAGCATGAACCATGGACCTTGCCGTTGGTGGGGAGGCTTGCGTGCCGCAGCGATACAGATAGCCGTACCGTAGGTGCAATCACAATGGAGGGATATCTGTTGAGAGGCCAGACAAACGTGTGGTTCCTGAAGAGGGGCAGCAGCCTTTTCAGTAGTTGCAGGGGCAACAGACTGGATGATTGACTGATCTGGCCTTGTAACACTATCCAAAACAGCCTTGCTATGCTGGTACTGCCAACGGCTGAAAGCAAGTGGACTACGGCCGTAGTTTTTCCCGAGGGCATGCAGCTTTACTGTATGATTAAACGATGATGGTGTCCTCTTGGGTAAAACATTCCAGAGGTAAAATAGTCCCCCATTCGGATCTCCGGGCGGGGACTACTCAAGAGGATGTCATTATCAGAAGAAAGAAAACTGGCGTTCTACGGATCGGAGCGTGGAATGTCAGATTCCTTAATCGAGCAGGTAGGTTAGAAAATTTAAAAAGGGAAATGGATAGGATAAAATTAGATATGGTGGGAATTAGTGAAGTTCGGTGGCAGGAGGAACAAGACTTCTGGTCAGGCGAATACAGGGTTATAAATACAAAATCAAATAGGGGTAATGCAGGAGTAGGTTTAATAATGAATAGAAAAAAAGGTATGGGGGTAAGCTACTACAAACAGCATAGTGAACGCATTATTGTGGCCAAGATAGATACGAAGCCCACGCCTACCACAGTAGTACAAGTTTATATGCCTACTAGCTCTGCAGATGACGAATAAATTTAGGAAATGTATGATGAAATAAAAGAAATTATTCAGATAGTGAAGGGAGACGAAAATTTAATAGTCATGGGTGACTGGAATTTGTCAGTAGGAAAAGGGAGAGAAGGAAACGTAGTAGGTGAATATGGATTGGGGGTAAGAAACGAAAGAGGAAGCCGCCTGGTAGAATTTTGCACAGAGCACAACTTAATCATAGCTAACACTTGGTTCAAGAATCATAAAAGAAGATTGTATACATGGAAGAAGCCTGGAGATACTAACAGGTTTCGATAGATTATATAATGGTAAGACAGAGATTTAGGAACCAGGTTTTAAATTGTAAGACATTTCTAGGGGCAGATGTGGACTCTGACCACAATCTATTGGTTATGAACTGTAGATTAAAACTGAAGAAACTGCAAAAAGGTGGGAATTTAAGGAGATGGGACCTGGATAAACTGACTAAACCAGAGTTTGTACAGAGTTTCATGGGGAGCATAAGGGAAGAATTGACAAGAATGAGGGAAAGAAATACAGTAGAAGAAGAATGGGTAGCTCTGAGGGATGAAGTAGTGAAGGCAGCAGAGGATCAAGTAGGTAAAAAGACAAGGGCTAGTAGAAATCCTTGGATGACAGAAGAAATATTGAATTTAATTGATGAAAGGAGAAAATATAAAAATGCAGTAAATGAAGCAGGCAAAAGGGAATATAAACGTCTCAAAAATGAGATCGACAGGAAGTGCAAAATGGCTAAGCAGGCATGGCTAGAGGACAAATGTAAGGCTGCAGAGGCTTATCTCACAAGGGGTAAGATAGATTCTGCCTACAGGAAAATTAAAGAGACCTTTGGAGATAAGAGAACCACTTGTATGAATATCAAGAGCTCAGATGGAAACCCAGTTATAAGCAAAGAAGGGAAAGAAAGGTGGAAGGAGTACACAGAGGGTCTACACAAGGGCGATGTACTTGAGGACAATATTATGGAAATGGAAGAGGATGTAGATGAAGATGAAATGGGAGATATGATACTGCGTGAAGAGAGTGACAGAGCACTGAAAGACCTGAGTCGAAACAAAGCTCCGGGAATAGACAACATTCCATTAGAACTACTGACAGCCTTGGGAGAGCCAGTCCTAACAAAACTCTACCATCTGGTGAGCAAAATGTATGAGACAGGCGAAATACCCACACACTTCAAGAAGAATATAATAATTCCAATCCCAAAGAAAGCAGGTGTTGACAGATGCGAAAATAACCGAACTATCAGTTTAATAAGTCACGGCTGCAAAATACTAACTTGAATTCTTTACAGACGAATGGAAAAACTAGTAGAAGCCGACCTCGGGGAAGATCAGTTTGGATTCCGTAGAAATATCGGAACACGTGAGGCAATACTGACCCTACGACTTATCATAGAAGCTATACTAAGAAAAGGCAAACCTACGTTTCTAGCATTTGTAGACTTAGAGAAAGCTTTTGACAATATCGACTGGAATACTCTCTTTCAAATTCTGAAGGTGGCAGGGGTAAAATGCAGGGAGCGAAAAGCTATTTACAATTTGTACAGAAACCAGATGGCAGTTATAAGAGTCGAGGGACATCAAAGGGAAGCAGTGGTTGGGAAGGGAGTGAGACAGGGTTGTAGCCTCTCCCCAATGTTATTCAATCTCTATATTGAGTAAGCAATAAAGGAAACAAAAGAAAAATTCGGAGTAGGTATTAAAATCCATGGAGAAGAAATAAAAACTTCTGACAACTGGCTTAAGAAGTCCACAGTAACTTATGGCAGCCTACGGTGTTGTTTATGAACTTCATTGAAATTAATACGATTTCTTCACATCCTGCATTGTTATTTTTATGCTCCATTTGCCTAAACAAATGCGCAGTAAAAATTCCATGGGTGTGTGCCTAGTATTTCCAGGAAAAACAACTTTAGTTTGTCAGTTTTCATAATTTCGGCAATTACTGCCCTCGATCAGGAATTAAATAACACCGCCAACAATCACAATTTGCATTTAATTTTTAGAATGGAACTCACTTCAGGGCCTGTAAGGTTTTCTTCGGGAGTTATATATGTTTACATCTCGGTTGAATTTTTGGTCACTGCAGTCCATATGAGATGCCAGAGTAGGTAAGTATTCGTTTGTTCACCATCATCTAGTTAACGTTGCTGTGCTGGGGTTTCATACACACACCAATCGATGTTTTTCTCAACATTGTCACAGGATGGTGCATAATTCGTACTTGAACACTATAGAAGCTTACTTTTATACGCTGTAGATGGCATTACTGTTGTTAACATCGGTTTAGCTTCTTTTATGGGGGGGAAAACAGATGAAAATGGTTCAAATGGCTCTGAGCACTATTGGTCTCAACATCTTAGGTCATAAGTCCCCTAGAACTTAGAACTACTTAAACCTAACTAACCTAAGGACACCACACACACACCCATGCCCGAGGCAGGATTCGAACCTGCGACCGCAGCAGTCCCGCGGTTCCGGACTGCAGCGCCAGAACCGCTAGACCACCGCGGCCGGCGGGGAAAACAGATGTGTTGCGCTTCTCGTCACCCACTATCTAATAATTGTTTTCTGATTTATCTAGCAGTTTCAGTTTTTTGGTGTACAGTGCTTTTAAAAATGGTGCGAACATAAATATTAAGGTGTGCTATAGATCAGTTTGTGACCACAACCTTTATTTGACATTCAGTTTCATTGACTTGACCAACTCTCAATCGAATTATCACATTCCAACGAAACACAGACTTCGGACTATGCTACACAACCAAGTGTGTGTGTGTGTGTGTGTGTGTGTGTGTGTGTGTGTGTGTTTAAATCTGGTTTAAATGGCTCTAAGCACTATGAGACTTAACATCTGAGGTCATCAGTCCCCTAGACTTAGAACTACTTAAACCTAACTAACCTAAGGACATCACACACATCCATGCCCGAGGCAGGATTCGAACCTGAGACCGTAGCAGCAGCGCGGTTCCAGACTGAAGCGCCTAGTACCGCTTGGCCATATCGGCCGGCTGTGTATGTGTGTGCGTGTGTGTGTGTGTGTGTGTGTGTGTGTGTGTGTGTGTGTGTGTGTGAGTGTGCGAGTGTCAGTGTGAAAGTGTGTGTGTGTGTGTGTGTGTGTGTGTGTGTGTATGTGTGAGGCGTGTATTTGAGGGGGCGTGGGGGGTGGTAGTGCGTCCAGTATAACACTTCATACTCTAGCCCATCTTATCTGTTCTGCTGCCAAGTAAAACACCAAGCCTAAAACTTTTCTCAGAACGAATTAGCTTCTTGATTCATTTCTTCGACCATAGGTAGGTTATACATTTATAGCTTGAGGCACAAAGTCCTAAGAACGAAGTACAAAGTCAATCAACAGATGGCACACATCATTGAATATTGTAATGCTTAAATGATATTCCTATGGGTCTGCCGAGTGCTGTTGGCAAGTGGGTACACTCAGCGCTTGCGAGTCCAGATAGAAGCTACCTGATTGAAAAGTAGCGGCATCGGTCACGAAAACTAATAAAAGCCGGGAGAGCGGTGTGCTGACCATATGCCGCTCCGTATCCACATCTGGTGGCGCCTATGACCTGAAGATGACATGGCGGCCGGTCGGTACCGTTGGGTCTTCGAAGCCTGTTCGGACGGTGTTTGTGTCTCTACTTGCTACTTCTAGTTGCTACCTTTCATCTAGTTGTGACTGAAATCGCAGCCAGATGCTTAAAGTTGTCACTGTGAAAACTGCAACTTCTCAATTACTGATTTGTAACACGTATGTGATCCCTTGCCCACCCGTAGTGTTAAAGGTATATCAGTAATGAAGAATATATTGAATAAAGAGTTTTTGCTCCGTATACTACCTGTAAGCAAACTATACATTACAACTAAATTTAGGAAAATATAATACTCATTATTTCTCTCTCTGTCTCCCTCTCTCTTGTTTTTTATTTATTTTTTATTATTTCTTTTTACAATGTGAGCGTTAAGGAAAAGCAAACAGTCCCTCCTAATATTTGAGCCAGAGCAGCCAAATTTTTATCGATAAGCCATAATTTCATGCATGATAACAATTGAATATATTGACTGAAATACGAGTACATACAGCTCACAGTCAAAATCGAACTCCACAAAACTTATGGTGCTGGTTAGTGTTTAACGTCCCATCGACAACGAGGTCATTAGAGACGGAGCGCAAGCTCGGGTTAGGGAAGGATTGGGAAGGAAATCGGCCGTGCCCTTTCAAAGGAACCATCCCGGCACTTGCCTGAAACGATTTAGGAAAATCACGGAAAACCTAAATCAGGATGGCTGGAGACGGGATTGAACCTTCGTCCTCCCGAATGCGAGTGCAGTGTGCTAACCACTGCGCCACCTCGCTCGGTCGCAAAACTTCTGAAGTGTGCTGCTGTAAGTTTGTGGCAACAACGGACATACTCATCTTTAACGAGTGGGACATTTGAATGGAGAGGCTATATGAACTGTGAAAAACAATCATTTCATCATTTGAAATTATGTTGTGTTTTCCTGTCTTACGCCTACTGAAGTTTAAAAGAAGTTTATATATACAAAGCATCTTCTGTGTTCGCAGTGGTCTATTCCTCTTGTTTACATGTTTTGAAGTCCACTGCTTTTTCCTGTGTTGTTAGCGGAGGTCGAAGTCGAGAAAAAGAGGATTGCACATTCACCTTTCGAGATTTCTTCGCTTTCAGAAACTCGCAGCCGGCCTGGGTGACCGAGCGGTTCTAGGCGCTACAGTCTGGAACCGCGCGACCGCTACGGTCGCAGGTTCGAATCCTGCCTCGAGCGTGGATGTGTGTGATGTCCTTGGATTAATTAGGTTTAAATAGTTCTAAGATCTAGGGGACTGATGACCTTAGAAGTTAAGTCCCATAGTGTTCAGAGCCATTTTGAACCAGAGACTCGCTATTTATTTTGTGGCGTTTGCGAATATTTGCACCGTACTTCACTTTTGTAAACTTATCACAAGTTATTTTCATAGAAATAGATCTTTAGTTTCACCTGTTCCACGCTGAGCTCTTATGCAAACGTCTTTTTTCCGACGCCAACCTCCGCTAATAACTAAGGCTAACAGTGGACTATAAAACACACAAACGCGAGGAACGGACACCAGTAACCACAGAAGATAATTATATGCGAAGTGCTTCTGATAAAAAACTTCTTAAACTTAAAATGAGAAAAAACAGTAAAAGTAAATCCGTAATTAGCAGCAAATCTCGTCTGGTGAAAACCTTCTCTTAAATTGTTCTAAACTTAAGACGGGAAAAAACAATAGCAGTTGATATGTAACATCTGCTGCGGAAGATGGCTATGCAATTAACACAGTACATCATTTTGTTTCCAAACCATTTAAAAATAATGAGTACTTAATAAGTTACAAGTAAAATAATTATGGCAAAGAGGAAAGGTTGGCGTTCCGTAAAGCGACACAGAGTTCGAACTGATTTCTTCACGAGATTTTGACTTCCTCGTACCTTCACCAAACGGACTGTGCTGCGACGAGCTTGGACTAATCGAGATGACGTCATAGACTAGTGCACAAGCTTTCTATTTTTTTTTATGGAATGCTGGTGGGATGCATCTACAGTAGGAAGCATCCGAGACGGAGTGCGTCTATAATCGGAAGCACCGCAGAAAGACGTCACATGCATATCAAACCTTGTATCATATTGCACGACATGAGAAAAACCATAATGGATGGCAAGATGACGTTATGCGACATGACAGCACTGTCATGTTACTTTACCTGACACGGTGCATTACATTACGTGACATTGGTACTAATATTAACAAGCAAAAAATCTTGACACCTTCGCTCTGATTTGATTCAAATGTCTTTGAAGCTGCCAGAAAGTTTCTTTCTTTTAAATCCCTAACTCTGTCCAGGGATATTCACCTTTTTTTGTGTTACGATAGGAACCTTATTCATTCTGGTACTGTTCTGAGCTGCTGAAGGTCATCAAGCTACATTTGACGACAGTAATATTAGCACTGTGATAAGAGAAGCTGTAAGCTGTGACGAAAGGCTCTCGAATACGTTAACGTTTCTAGCTACTGGCAGAACTTTAGGATGGCTCCGTTTCTAGCTACTGGCAGAACTTTAGGATGGCTCCTGGTTTAGTGTAGGTCAACTTCCACTGTTGCTACGTAAAATTGTGTCTGACACCTGCAGCGACATTTACAGGTTTCTGATGAAATACACCGTGGTAAAGCAAAACAAATATAAAATGACGTTCATTTAAATTTGTGTGTAGTGTAAAAAATGTTCCGTATAAGTTTAAGAAACTTATTTCAGATTAGATTCAAAAAGAACATAAATGGTTGTGACACACGTCATGTCGTAAATACAGCAATAAATAAACCAGAAATGAAGTATATAGAAACATTTAGAACTGTAAAAAAAAAATCAATCTTAAGCTTTTCTCATCATAGCAGATGACGTGGGCGTTCGACTGGCTATTTTTAAACTCTTCTAAAAGTGAAACTATTTCAGATTATAAAAAAAAGTCCGTCGACTGCGTGTATTTCGGTTTTCAGATTGTATTTCCAGTATGTTTCGGACACAAAACTGAAAAACAAACGAACAGTCGGCGGACTTCATACACAAAATGAGTATAATTCCCTGCCACTGTGTGCCACATGACCTCTTTTCCTACTCACCGACTCAGGTGTGTAGGATCTACAATTTCCTGAGGTAACAACCGTTTTAGGAGAGCTGTATCTGCAGCAGAACGATTAATGCTCAGTCTAAGGTGTCTACCTACTGCAGATTCATGTGACAGTTTAATAGACACCTTAAATATATCAAAACAGCTCACGTGCAAGATCGAACCTGAAGTTTTTTCAGCTATATTTCAAGGTCTACAGGAATATATCACGTCAAGTTCACGGTTAAAAGACGTCAATAAAGACTCCATTTACCGAAATATTTTGTGTAGGAGGCGCTGAACAGCTTTTAGGAAGTTTAAAATTGCATTATAACATACGCAGCTCTACCACTGTTTTTGTTATTGAAGACAATCGATATCTGTCCGACATCAGACCATCTTCGTGTCTCAACCTGAGCTGCTTTTGAGACCCGAAGATGATTTGATATTGGACCGAAATCGATTGTCTTCAATAAATAAAAAAAATAGTGATACGGCTGGGTTTTTTGTAATGCAATTTTTAAATTTCATTTTCTTTTTCACATTGTGCGCATCGATCTCTAATAGCCCACTGTATTTCCCTCGAAGCGCAGTTCATAGGATCCCAAAACATTCCCGTCCACGGTAACACACTGTCAGCTATAATTCTGTCTCTGTATTCCACTCCCTATGGCAGCAATTTTAAACACAACAAATACACACACTTTCAACAAAGACAGCAAATTGCTACTGAACCAACAAACAGTCGACCCTGTGTTTACACTAAGTGAGAGATCCCACGACCGCCGACGCTTTGAAGTTACTGTATGCAGTCCGAGCCGCAACTAAAGGCGCGTGCGTACCAGGCCAAGGAAGGACAGAGAACGACAGAGACTGGTTTCGGCCGAGCGTTGGCTTCTCATGTAGACCAAACGAAGGGCCTAGGGTCAAGATATTCGACGTGTGCAATCGCAGTTCGTTCTGATAACTTGCCGACGTAGCTCCCGTTTTGTTACCGTTATAAACTAACGTTTTAATAACAATTTCACCGGCCGACGGAAAAAGAGGATTTAGCAGTCTTCGCATGTGCAGCATTTATTTTACTGCAATAAACTAATCATCAGAAAAAGAAGAAGAAAAAACGATGCTTTTAAATAGAAGGGAGCAATGTGGTGAGACAAAATTGAAATCTACTGTAAAGTTGAATCGGAATATGGGCTATTTCATAATTTTTTCCCTAATGAAAGCTACAGATTTCAGACTGTTATTGAACTGGTTAGGCGCTAAAATTTCCAAAGATAACACCTCTTTTAGAGGAGCTGGACCTGCAACAGAAAGTTACTTGTCATTCCAGTTTTGTTTGTTTATTTTGTCGTTCACGTGGAAGAGATGTCAATGCAGACAGCATTTTCTTACTCACGTCGTGCATATCACATTATAATAGCTGAGTTATCTCCCTCCAAGCGTCTAGTCTTTCCAGTTAGTTTTTATAATCGCATTTCGTAGAGGCATATAAACATTCTCGTTAACGACAAAACTCCATCACCTTTAATACAAATAGTCTCTCCATATTCCACTCTTTATACCAGTATTTTAAACGCAATAAATACACATTCTTAGCGAGAACAGTCATTGCTTGCAAGGGAAACAGCCACTGTTGATACGAAGTTTTCAGAACAGCCACAAGTCTCACTCAGTATGTTTTATTGACTGGTTTCGCTCTTTAATGCAACAGCCAACTACTGTACTTGAAAGTTTTGATTCCAGAGTTTCTGATAATGCTCTTTTTAAACTAAAGAGCGAAACCAGTAAAAAAAAACGTACAAATTGTGACTTGTGGTTGTCCTAGAGACACAACAAATCACTACTAAACCAACGAACATTCGACAGGGTGTCCACAGTAGGAGAGGAGTCCCGACGCCACAAACCGCAAACACATTGATGTTATCGCCATTAGACTGAACCGCAACCAAAGCCAACCGCTTCATTGGCTCCGATTTACCACACGTGCACACCAAGCAAAACTCTGCCAACGAAACAGACCTTCTTTGGCCTATTGTATATGCATTTTAAAATAACGACACCCAGAAAGTCGATATTTGATCTGGCTTTGAACATTAGTTCTGGCCTTACATGCTAACACGAGAGCAAAAATCGGTTTACCAAATGTGGCTTTCCTCTTTCGCAAGTTGCGTTGCACGCAAACGAGGCAACTGACATAGCATTAAACGATGTTTGGAGGATATGGTTGCAACATGTTTCGCTGCGCTATCGTTTTCACAAACGTTAGATATATCACGTAACTTGTGGAGTTTTCTTACGGCAGTTAGGCGACTTCCGAAACGGTTTCTCCCCGGTAACGGTGTTCAGCGAAGAGCTGCCGGCGACGTGCGCTCCTTAATAAGATGCTGCGTCCAAACGACGCCCAGGGGTGGCGCGGCGTGCCTGCGTCCCCAGGGGACGCCACCCGCAACAAGTGAGCGGCGAAATTAAATACGCCGCGCAGTCTGCAATGCAGATGAGTGGAGCCGCCTACGCGCAGGCGTACTGGGGTAACACACAACACTGTGGCCACCCGCCCAGTGTGGCTCAGGAAATAGGCCTGAGCTCACCTTGTATTCTACATCTATAGTCTGCAAACCACTGTAGAGGGTACGTGGAATGGTGCAACACATTGTCCAAAGGTTGACGAAGGCCCGAGCACACGGGCTAAGTTCCCAGGTACGTGAGTAGCTCGAAGTGTTTTTGAGCAATAGAACCCAGTAAGTTCTGCGGCGGCGAGACAAGGAATACAGTCAGGATTGTCCCAGGGAAGACTGCTCTTATTCTCTATACGGGGTGATCACCTAAAATTTCACCGCAAATATTACGGAAATTGAAAGCTCCTTTTGTGGTGTCACCGCCAGACACCACACTTGCTAGGTGGTAGCTTTAAATCGGCCGCGGTCCATTAGTACATGTCGGACCCGCGTGTCGCCACTGTCAGTGATTGCAGACCTAGCGCCACCACATGGCAGGTCTAGAGAGACGGACTAGCACTCGCCCCAGTTGTACGACGACTTTGCTAGCGACTACACTGACGAAGCCTTTCTCTCATTTGCCGAGAGACAGTTAGAATAGCCTTCAGCTAAGTCCATGGCTACGACCTAGCAAGGCGCCATTAGCCTTACAGTGCTTGTAATTAAAGTCTCATTTGTATCGTCAAGAGCGATGTACCACAATGATGGATTAAAGATAAGTATTAGACAAGCTACGTACTTTTCTTATTAGCATTCATTACGTATCCTGTTCCAGACTTCACGCCAGTCGGCGTGTGTGTACGCGTGCCTTCGGTTACCCGTCACTGTGGACTGGCTGTCTTGTCAGTCCACTACACCTTTGACGTGCGATTTTCACAAACTGGATTGGTAGTCAGGCTCTCGTACTGTTAGCCAATGAACAGGTTGTAATAATACACTCATGCTCATAAATTAAGGATAATGCTGATACATGGTGAACCAATTCTCTGGTGGGCGGTTTGCGGGTTTAAATCCCCTCGGGGTATGACCATGCGGTGCATTTGACCTGCGGTCGTCGCACGGTGGCGCTGGCAGCAGTCCACATACGCAGAGATGTGTTGGTGCGTGTCAGAGTACGGTGCACCGAGTAAGTGTGCAGACGTTTTCAGATGTGCTAATGGTGACTGTGTGTTGAAAATGGCTCAAAGAACACATATTGATGACGTTATGAGGGGTAGAATACTAGGGCGACTGGTGGCTGGTCAAAAACAGCAGGTCGTAGCACGGGCCCTCCGTGTGCCACAAAGTGTGATCTCAACATTATGGCAACGATTCCAGCAGACAGGAAACGTGTCCAGGCGCTGCAGTACGGGACGTCCACAGTGTACAACATCACAAGAAGACGATCAGTACCCGCAGACTGCCACGGAGTACTGCAGGTAACCTTGCTCGGGATCTTACCGCAGCCACTGGAACAGTTGTCTACAGACACACAGTCTACAGACGACTGAGTAGACATGGTTTATTCGCCCAGAGACCTGCAAGGTGCATTCCACTGACCCCTGGTTACAGGAGAACCCGTAAAGCCTGGTGTCAAGAAGACAGTACATGGTCATTGGAACAGTGGTCCCAGGTTATGTTCACGGACGACTCCAGGTATAGTCTGAACAGTGATTCTCGCCGGGTTTTCATCTGGCGTGAACCAGGAACCAGATAGCAACCCCTTAATGTCCTTGAAAGGGACCTGTATGGAGGTCGTGGTTTGATGGTGTAGGGTGGGATTATGATTGGTGCACGTACACCCCTGCATGTCTTTGACAGAGGAACTGTAACAGGTCAGGTGTATCCAGACGTCATTTTGCACCAGTGTGTCCGCCTTTTCAGGGGTGCAGGGGGTCCCACCTTCCTCCTGATGGATGATAACGCACGGCCCCACCGAGCTGCCATCCTGGAGGAGTATCTAGCAACAGAAGATATCAGGCGAATGGAGTGGCCTGCTTGTTCTACAGACCTAAGCCCCATCGAGCACGTCTGGGATGCTCTCGGTCGACGTATCGCTGCACGTCTTCAAACCCCTACGACACTTCAGGAGCTCCGACAGGCACTGGTGCAAGAATGGGAGGCTATACCCCAGCAGCTGCTCGACCACCTGATCCAGAGCATGCCAACCCGTTGTGCGGCCTGTGTACGAGTGCATGGTGATCATATCCCATATTGATGTCGGAGTACTTGCGCAGGAAACAGTGGCGTTTCGTAGTACATGTGTTTCGGGACGGTTTTCTCGACTTATCACCAATTCCGTGGACTTACAGACCTGTGTCGTGTGCGTTCCCTATGTGCCTATGCTATTAGCGCCAGTTTTGTGTAGTGCCACGTTGTGTGGCACCACGTTCTACAATTATCCTTAATTTATGAACATGAGTGTATTTAGAAAGCGTGTTTTTTGTGGAAACATACACTTTTTAAATGGAACAATGTCTATCGATATTAACACACTAAAAGTGGGATAAAATAGAATATAAGTGATGTTTGTTGCAGGTTTCTAGTGCGAGTCGTTTACGAGATATCGTATTCTGATTAGTTCTCCTACCGACACTTGTACCATACGTGTGGTAGCACATGTTAAAGAACAGCACAAGTGCACACACTACTTGTGGTGTCACCGCCAGACACCACACTTGCTAGGTGGTAGCCTTTAAATCGGCCGCGGTCCGCTAGTATACGACGGACCCGCTTGTCGCCACTGTCAGTGATGCAGACCGAGCGCCGCCACACGGCAGGTCTAGAGACACTTCCTAGCACTCGCCCCAGTTGTACAGCCGACTTTGCTAGCGATAGTCCACTGACAAATTACGCTCTCATTTGCCGAGACGATAGTTAGCATAGCCTTCAGCTACGTCAAGGCGCTACGTCAAGGCGCCAGTATCATTTGCTATTTATCTTGTGATGCCTGTACCGTCAGACCGATGTTCACCAATTATGAATTAAAGTTAAGTATTCCAGAAGTTACGTACTTATATTTACTAGACTCAATTCCCTTAACTGTTCCAGACCTCACGCCAGCCTGCGTGAGCTTTAACGTGTGCTTTTCGGCTACCCATCATAGTGGCTTGGCTGTCTTGCCAAGTCACAACACTAGTTATGTGGATTCTGACCAGTAACGAGGCAACTGACTAACACGTGTTGGGTTCAAACTGACCATCGGCAGCGGCAATACGCGCTTCCAGTCTGATATGGAACGACTGCTGCGCACGAGCTAGCAGTTCAGCTGATATGTACGAGCACGCTCCAGTAACACGTTGTTGCACATCGTCGAGTGTAGTTAGTATGTCCTCGTAGACAGCGTTATTCAGCTTTCCCCGAAGAAACAAGTCTTCAGATGGCAAGTGCAGGGAAACGGCCGGCCAAGGTACAGGACCTCTGCGTCCAATCCAGCGATCGTAGCCAGCAGAGGAGCTTCTTTTAACAGCCGTGGACTATGCTCTGTAAGGAGGCTACGATACTTATCCGCGTTCAGTGCTCCGCCTACGAAAACCGGGCCTTTTAGCTTGTGGTTCACTATCCCACACCACATGTTTACACCCCATGGACGCCGACATTCCACCTGGCAAAGCCGGCGGGGATATTCTACAGATAAACAGTGTATGTTTCGGTGGTTTACCTGGCCAAGAGTGGTATATGTGACTTCATCACTACACGAGACACGAGATGCATCTGGAATATCCTTGCTTAATACCCGTGTATAGAAGTTAACACGATTCTCATAATCGTTTCCATGCAGCTCTTGAAGGAGAGGGATGTGATAGGGATGGAACCTATGTCGATGAAGAATGCGTAGGACACTTGGCTGACTCATGCCACTTCCTCGTGCGATTGTGCGGGAGCTAAAGTGCGGATCAGCTGCAACATAGCAAAAACATTAACTTCGCCCTCCATTGTCGTCACTTGTTTCCCTCTGTTATGTTGTGCGGTTGTTTCACCACAACTTCGACTTAACTAGCTGAAAAGGTTGATAAATAATTGCCGAGATGGTCGACGTCTGTTGGGATATCTTGCCGCATACACTGTACAAGTACGAACAGCATTCTTCCTGTACTCTCCATATAATTTGAACATGTCGGCTTTTTGTAGACTGGTAAATCTCATCGTTCACTCATGACTGTCACACAGTAACTGACTAGCAGGTCGCCGTGCACTCGAGGAACACAAAAGCACATCGTAAGCAAACATAACAACATTATACCTAGCAACTACACAAGCTGAATGACCCAAAAAAGTGTCTGTGTGGAACCTTTTTATCATACGGTATCTCGAAACGCCCCGCACTACACTCCTGCAACAAACACCAATGACCCGACTTTCGGTTTGTTAATGTCAATAGGCATTGTTCCATTTAAAAAAGCGTATGTTTGGACATCATTGGGACATCATTACAAACTATTTATTGGCTAACAGTAGGAGTCCCTGACTAAAGAACCCATTCTGTGAAAACAGCACACCAGTAGCACATTCCATTTCCGCAACATTGTCGCAGAAGGCGAGTAGTGTAGCGACCGTAGTCTAGTCATTATGATACTATATTGTTGCATGGAGGATCATGAGTTCAAAACTCACCTGAACTAAAAATTTTAATTTCTATATTAGGTTCGAGTACATTCTAGAAGTATCCACAAATGGCAAGAAGCATTTTACTGGAATGTTCTGTAACTGTATACATACCGTATGCGTTCTGGCTGGAGGCAGTTCTTTCCGCGCTTTTGTATGTGCAAGTGCTCAATAAACCTTCGTTAAGTGGAGGTTTACTACCTTTGGCCCGAAAAAAGCGTGTTCTTTGAGAATTTTTTTCTCGGGATGTGTTACAGATATCAATGTCTAATTTGTTCAAAATGTTTATTGATATTTCCTCTACGAACAGGAACCGGAAATGTCGAAGAGCAAAGGCGGTAGTGCCATCGGAACGAAACAAAATTTCGATGTAGACCTCCACGTGTGGTATGTCACATTTCAGCTGGCTCGTCTGAAATCAAAACTGAGTTGACGTTTGCGAATTATGTAAGATTCATTAGGAATTGTAAGTCGCTTAAGTTATTTGGACCATATTTGAAAAAAAATAGGGTTTTTTTCATCGACTTTTTCGACTTCGTCGCCCGAGTAAAAATATTTATAGTTGATGGATGGGAATAAGAGTGGTACAACTCCTAGACAATTTAGTTAGCTCCGTCGGAAACAAAGAATCATGCCAACCGGTTCAGTAGATTTGAAGTTACCATACCGCGCGATAAAAGAAACATCATGTCGAGAGAAACGCGTTTGAAGTTTTGACTACATATAAATGCAATATTATGCAACGTACGTTCAATCAGCTATTCCGGGTCATTAAACTAGTCCTTCCTCTTCCTCATAGAGGGATTTCTGCTCGATCTGGCCCATTTTGCGCTGCTCCAGAGCCGCTCGTACGGCCGGTGAGAAGCGGTTTTCGGCCGTTTGAATCCGATGGTCGTCCGAATGCTTGGCGAACTGCGTCGGATAGAGTCCCAGGGTGGCGTCCATCGTTATCAACGTCTTCAGAATTGCTGAATACCCTTCGTTGTCGCTGCTCACTGCCAGGAAAGTCACAATTTCCACAGTCTTCGCACCAGAATGCAAATGCTTGGGAGCTAACTTTCAAACACACGAGTTCATACTTTCATTAGAATTTTGTGTGTTTCCTCCCAAGCACCGGTACGATAGCTCGTTCTCCGAAAGAAAAAAACTGGTGCATGAAAAAGGCCGATTTCAGGCAGGTGCATTTTTTTGTTCAACCGCGAATAACAAACATTTCCGTTCCGTATTCGGAAAAACCGTTTCAGGGGTGGATTCTAAACACTTTTAAGGATCCAAAAATGCAATTTTTAAAAAATAGAATTTTTGAACCAAAAGATAGTAAACCTCTCCTTAAGTGAAGTTAGTGTTCGTCATTCATCTACTTACACCTTCCTCTACGTGACATTATTTGCGGTGCAAGTATTAGGTGATTCACCCAGTATACATAAATGATCTGACGGATAGGGTGAGCAGCAATTTACGCCTGTTTGCTAATGACGCTGTGGCGTATGGTAACGTCTCTTCGCTGAGTGACTGCAGCAGGATACAAGATGACTTAGAGAGAATTTTTAGTTCGTGGGATGAACAACAAGGGGAGGTTGGCATGTGGGTCATCGATTGTGATTGAGTTTTACAAGGACGTTCTATATTGAAAACAAAGAGACATGTGTTTCGGCTTTTTGCTGGATACTCCATAGTTTTCGAAAAAAGTCTAGGTCAAAGTTGATTACGGAAAATCGTATTTTCAATGCTATACCTCGAAAGATCGTCCACAAACAAACATTTATATTAATATAATATGGAGTCCGGGACTAATAATGTTCGAGCTATTAACGTTATTGTTATGGCCGCTGTGGCCGAACGGTTCTAGGCGCTTCAGTCCGGACCCACGCTGCTGCTACGGTCGCAGGTTCGAATCCTGCCTCGGGCATGGATGTGTGTGATGTCCTTAGGTTAGTTAGGTTTAAGTACTTCTAAGTCTAGGAGACTGATGACCTCAGATGTTAAGTCCCATAGTGCACAGAGCCATTAACGTTTTTGTATTTTCATGATGTAGCTTGGGTATGCGTCGTTCAGTTTGTCTACTAGAACAAACTCGGCAGTCGAGCACTTAAGGCGTTAGACTACCAGACTGCTAGTCCGTGTTCGATTCTTCCTCGTGGCTTTTTTTTCATTCACTATTTTTTCGCTGTATCTGAAAATATGATGATGGTAAAACTTCGGGAGATGTGATTAATAATCAAATAAGTAGGCATAATCTATTGACGATTATTTTCATAGTGATACATAAGCGCTAGATGGGACTTCCGTAGATTACGATGCTCAATCGACCTGCACCGTGGAAGTGATACTACTGAACTGTACCTCTCTTTGTTAACAATGTGACGTTTACTTTTTCCGACAGGTAAATAATTACATCTCATGACTCCTTAATCATACTACGTCACAGCAGAGCAGATAATTCCAATGTTGGGCAGATGTTATCAAAATTCATGCATTGGTCCGTAACTAGTTGACCAAGCCTGTCTTTCAAAATAGTCTTTTGTACGCTTCGCACCCATCCGAATTGGTATCTGATAGATTTGTTTTTAGCAACGTGAATCAGGTAATTATGTTTTACACGATCAATGTACCAGAAAACATGTCATTGCGGCGAGACTTCGTTGATATTTCATGGTGCGAGAAATATTTATGTTTTATCTCTTACTGTGATAAGCTTCACCTCACGAATAGACGATCAGTTAGGGTTACTCAATAATATTCATTAGGTTTATTTTTGTATTATGTACTGCGATGAAAATAACTGTCAATACTTGTTCGATTATTAATCATACTTCCCGATGTTTTACTTGAAAAAAAAACGTAAATCTGATTATCAGAATATTATCAGCTACACCGAAAAAGCTATCGAATTGGCTGCTCGATTGCCGACCTCACTCTGGTAGACGAACTGAATGACGGGCACTCAATCTACAGCGCGAAAAAAAAAAAAAACATTAATAGTTCGAACTGCATCAACTTTGGACACCATGTTATATTAATAAAAATTTTAGTTTTCAGACGATCTTCAGGTGTATAACACTGGAAATACGATTTTCCGTCATCAATTTTGACCTCGATTTTTCAAAAACTAGGGAGTGTCTAGCAGAAATGAGCACGTCAGGTTGGTAGTAAGGAAGGCGAATGATCGACTTCTTCTTTTGGGAGAATTTTGGGAAAAAGTAGCTGATCCATAAAGGAGATGTCGCGTACAATGCTAGGGCTAGTGCTAGTACTGCTCGAGTATTAAGGATGCCCACCAGGTCGGATTAAAGGAAAACATCGAAGCAGTTCAGAAGTGTGCTGCTAGATTTGTTTTGGTACGTTCGATCACCACGCAAGTATGCGTACGGAATGATCTGAAGTGGAATGATCATACAAAATTAATTGTTGGTAAGGCGGGTGCCAGGTTGAGATTCATTGGGAGAGTCCTTAGAAAGTGTTGTCCATCAACAAAGGAGGTGGCCTACAAAACACTCGTTCGACCTATACTTGAGTATTGCTCATCAGTGTGGGATCCGCACCAGGTCAGGTTGACAGAGGAGATAGAGAAGATCCAAAGAAGAGCGGTGCGTTTCGCCACAGGGTTATTTGGTAAGGGTGATAGCGTTACGGACATGTTTAGCAAACTCAAGTGGCTGACTCTGCAAGAGAGGCGCTCCGCATCGCGGTGTAGCTTGCTGTCCAGGTTTCGAGAGGGTGCATTTGTGGATGAGGTATCGAATATATTGCTTCCTCCTACTTATACCTTCCGAGGAGTTCACGATTGTAAAATCAGAGAGATTCGAGCGCGCACGGAGGCTTTCCGGCAGTCGTTCTTCCCGCGAACCATACGCGACTGCAACAGGAAAGGGAGGTAATGACAGTGGCACGTAAAGTGCCCTCCGCCACACACCGTTGGGTGGCTTGCGGAGTATAAATGTAGATGTAGAAGTGTTACGGAGATTCTTGGAGAACTCAAATGGGTTTCCGTGGAGGTAAGACGACGCTCTTTAACGTAAGATACTTTCCCAGAAATTTGGAGAATCGACTTTTGAGCCCGACTGCAGAACGATTCTACTGCCACCACAGTACATTTCGTGTAAGAATCACGCAGATAAGATGACAAAAATTTGAACTCGTAAGGAGGCTCACAGAGCATAGTTTCTCCATCGCTCCATTTGCTAGTATTACAGAAAAGGAAATGGCGTTGCATGATTAGTAGTGGTTAGTGATACCCTCCTCCACGCACCGTACGGTGACTTTCGGAGTATGGATGTAGATGTAGATGTTAGGGTTCCTTCTCGTTTCAATAGCGCATGGAGCGCGGGAAGAATTAAAGCCTCGGCGTGGGCTGTTATTAGCCTAATGTTAGATTCACGACCCCTACAGTAGTGACACGTAAACGACTTGAACGGCGCCAGTCGATCCAGCTTCCGTATAATGTGGTGGTTTTTTATTCAAGTTCTGCAGAGCGTCCTTTCTACGCCTTTGTTTTCTCATATTTTTCCGTGCCCAGGAGGAACATCACGCTGGAAACCGGAACTGAGTGTGTTTTATTTGCATTTTTATTACATTCGATATTCAGCACACCATATATCTGTAGCCACCTGTACTAAATATGGATGATCGCCAGACTGAATGAATGGGTATAATTGCAAACGCATGCAACTGGGTGAATTCAGGTGGACCTTCTTGGTTTAGCTTTTCGTCAGAGGTCTGGAAACAGCAGCTGAGTTCAACTTTCAATGCTGGCTTGATGCGTCACTTGGGCAGCGCGTCGGAGCGTTATCTGCGCGGGATTTCACAACGGCCACCCTCGCCATTGGCTCTTTGCCAAGTGACGCGTTTGTTCGAATTTTAGACGTTGAACCGACGGAAAATTTAGTGGGCAAATCAACAGGTGTCGTCTCTTCTGTCTTCTGATTGGATGAGATGCTGGTACGACTAAAGAATTTATCTTCTTGATTGATCAGTTCGACGCCTCTAGGTTTTTCGGTCACTGTGCTCGGAAGCGAGGTAGATTGGAATTTAGTCAGAGAAATTAGCGGGTCACGGAAGAGTGGAATCACAGACGAGTTGGTGTGTTGCTGTGTGGTGAGTATGATGTGTCGCTTTTGTGTGCACTTAGGCACTGATTTTAGACAGGAATTAGTTCAGATTTTTCGAGTGGGAAGGTTCTGTAACTTTAAAGTCATTCGTCAGAAGGGTTATGGAGTTCTCGCGAGTGATAATTTTGCTGTCTTTTATCTAAACTCAGACTGGGGGAAACTTGTTCCTTATCCTGTCATGATTCACTTCATGCATGGCGATTCTGTTACGCTTCGTCTTTTGCTTCTGTGCGAGGCATTAGCCAGTTTTGACACCTCAGCTTGCCTAGAAAATGGTGAATATTTTCTTCAAGAATTCTGTGACTCTCTGAGACTTTGAATGTGAGCATATGTGCGTTCACGTTCCATGTTTAATGCTGTTCAGGAGTAAACTTCACTTTGTAAATAAATGTCCCCTGAGGTCCAATTTAGTTCGTTAAACATTGCCCCAGTGAGCATGCCTGATACTTGCACGCCATTCTTCCTCCTGTGACCTGTCGATCTCAAGTCCGGTAGCTAAATTTCTCTTTCGCAGTTTTGCTTCTGATAGAAGCTAGGCTTAGAGTAAATTAATATTTCAAGGACTTCAGAAAAATTGACACTTGGGACGATGTAGACAAAGTTAAGCACAGTATTTCGTCAATAGGAAGCTCGCAACTACGGAAACTCAATGTTATAGGGCGAAATATCGTCTTATAAAAGAATAAACTAAAACTATTTAGCCTTTATGGACAGTCAAGAAACAGTGACCCGATTTTAGGCTGAAGAATATCTCTAGATTCTTCACGTAAGACGTACTGATTCTTGAAGGTTTGTTGGTAGGGTCTTCGCGGGATAATTTTTTCTATCCTCAAGCGTTTGGCATTTAATTCTTTTCATCTCTGCGACGCTTTTCAAAAATGGTTCAAATGGCTCTGAGCACTATGGCACTTAACTGCTGAGGTCATCAGTCCCCTAAGGACATCACACACATCCATGCCCAAGGCAAGATTCGAACCTGCGACCGTAGCGGTCGCGCGGTTCCAGACTGTAGCGCCAGAACCTCTCGGCCACTCCGGCCGGCTGCGACGCTTTTCCACGGGTCAAACAGACCTATGACCAAAGGGAAGTATGTAGGAGTTAGCTACTTTGAGCGTTGAAGTAATTCAAAAGTTGCTCTTGAAAATCTACATCTATCTACATCTACATCCATACTCCGCAAGCCACCTGACGGTGTATGGCGGAGGGTACCTTGAGTACCTCTATCGGTTCTCCCTTCTATTCCAGTCTCGTATTGTTCGTGGAAAGAAGGATTGTCGGTATGCCTCTGTGTGGGCTCTAATCTCTCTGATTTTATCCTCATGGTCTCTTCGCGAGATATACGTAGGAGGGAGCAATATACTGCTTGACTCTTCGGTGAAGGTATATTCTCGAAACTTTGACAAAAGCCCGTACCGAGCTACTGAGCGTTTCTCCTGCAGACTCTTCCACTGGAGTTTATCTATCATCTCCGTAACGCTTTCGCGCTGCTCTCCGTTGGATCTTCTCTATATCTTCTATCAACCCTATCTGGTACGGATCCCACACTGCTGAGCAGTATTCAAGCAGTGGGCGAACAAGCGTACTGTAACCTACTTCCTTTGTTTTCGGATTGCATTTCCTTAGGATTCTTCCAATGAATCTCAGTCTGGCATCTGCTTTACCGACGATCAACATTATATGATCATTCCATTTTAAATCACTCCTAATGCGTACTCCCAGATAATTTATGGTATTAACTGCTTCCAGTTGCTGACCTGCTATTTTGTAGCTAAATGATAAAGGATCTATCTTTCTGTGTATTCGCAGCACATTACACTTGTCTACATTGAGATTCAATTGCCATTCCCTGCACCATGCGTCAATTCGCTGCAGATCCTCCTGCATTTCAGTACAATTTTTCATTGTTACAACCTCTCGATACACCACAGCATCATCTGCAAAAAGCCTCAGTGAACTTCCGATGTCATCCACCAGGTCATTTATGTATATTGTGAATAGCAACGGTCCTATGACACTCCCCTGCGGCACACCTGAAATCACTCTTACTTCGGAAGACTTCTCCCCATTGAGAATGACATGCTGCGTCCTGTTATCTAGGAACTCCTCAATCCAATCACACAATTGGTCTGATAGTCCATATGCTCTTACTTTGTTCATTAAACGACTGTGGGGAACTGTATCGAACGCCTTGCGGAAGTCAAGAAACACGGCATCTACCTGTGAACCCGTGTCTATGGCCATCTGAGTCTCGTGGACGAATAGCGCGAGCTGGGTTTCACATGACCGTCTTTTTCGAAACCCATGCTGATTCCTAAAGAGTAGATTTCTAGTCTCCAGAAAAGTCATTATACTCGAACACAATACGTGTTCCAAAATTCTACAACTGATCGACGTTAGAGATATAGGTCTATAGTTCTGCACATCTGTTCGACGTCCCTTCTTGAAAACGGGGATGACCTGTGACCTTTTCCAATCCTTTGGAACGCTACGCTCTTCTAGAGACCTGCGGTACTCCGCTGCAAGAAGGGGGGCAAGTTCCATCGCGTACTCTGTGTAAAATTGAACTGGTATCCCATCAGGTCCAGAGGCCTTTCCTCTTTTGAGCGATTTTAATTGTTTCTCTATCCGTCTGTCATCTATTTCGATATCTATCATTTTGTCATCTGTGAGACAATCTAGAAAAGGAACTACAGTGCAATCTTCCTCTGTGAAACAACTTTGGAAAAAGACATTTAGTATTTCGGCCTTTAGTCTGTCATCCTCTGTTTCAGTACCATTTTGTCACAGAGGGTGTGGACATTTTGTTTTGATCCACCTACCGCTTTGACATAAGACCAAAATTTCTTAGGATTTTCTGCCAAGTCAGTACATAGAACTTTACTTTCGAATTCATTGAACGCCTCTCGCATAGCCCTCCTCACACTACGTTTTTCTTCGCGTAATTTATGTTTGTCTGCAAGGCTTTGGCTATGTTTATGTTTGCTGTGAAGTTCCCTTTGCTTCCGCAGCAGTTTTGTAACTCGGTTGTTGTACCACGGTGGCTCTTTTCCATCTCTTACGATCTTGCTTGGCACATACTCATCTAACGCATTATGTACGACGGTTTTGAACTTTGTCCACTGATCCTCAACACTATCTGTACTTGAGACAAAACTTTTGTGTTGAGCCAACAGGTACTCTGAAACCTGCTTTTTGTCACTTTTTCTAAACAGAAAAATCTTCCTACCCTTTTTAATATTCCTATTTACGGCTGAAATCATCGATGCCGTATCCGCTTTATGATCGCTGATTCCCTGTTCTGCGTTAACTTTTTCAAATAGTTCGGGTCTGTTTGTTACCAGAAGGTCTAATATGTTATCGCCACGAGTCGGTTCTCTGTTTAACTGCTCAAGGTAGTTTTCAGATAAAGCACTTAAAAAAATTTCACTGGATTCTTTGTCCCTGCCACCCGTTATGAACGTCTGAGTCTCCCAGTCTATATCCGGCAAATTAAAATCTCCACCCAGAACTACAACATGGTGGGGAAATCTACTCGAAATATTTTCCAAATTATCCTTCAGGTGCTCAGCCACAACAGCTGCTGAGCCAGGGGGCCTATAGAGACATCCAATTACAATGTCTGAGCCTGCTTTAACCGTGACCTTCATCCAAATCATTTCACGTTTCGGATCTCCGTCAATTTCCTTCGATACTATTGCACTTCTTATCGCTATAGACACGTCTCCCCCTTCACTGTCCAGCCGGTCTCTGCGGTATACATTCCAATCTGAGTTGAGGATTTCATTACTGTTTACGTCTGGTTTCAGCCAACTTTCTGTCCGTAGTACTATATGGGCGTTGTGACCGTTTATTAATAAGAGCAGTTCTGCGACCTTTCTGTAGACGCTCCTGCAATTTACTATTAGCACATTAATATTGTTATTCCCTGTTGCATTTTGCCTACTCCTACCTTGCCGCGTCTCAGGAGGCGTCTTGTCGGGCCTAGGGAGGGGATTCTCTAACCTAAAAAAACCCCATGTGCACTCCACACGTACTCCGCTAACCTTGTAGCCGCTTCCGGCGTGTAGTGCACGCCTGACCTATTCAGGGGGACCCTACATTTCTCCACCCGATAGCGGAGGTCGAGAAATTTGCACCCCAGATCTCCGCAGAATCGTCTGAGCCTCTGGTTTAAGCCTTCCACTCGGCTCCAAACCAGAGGACAGCGATCGTTTCTGGGAACGATACTGCAAATAGTTAGCTCAGATTCCACCCCACGAGCGAGGCTTTCCGCCTTCACCAATTCCGCCAGCCGCCTGTACGAACTGAGGATGACCTCTGAACCCAGACGGCAGGAGTCATTGGTGCCGTGCCTGGCCAGTAATTGTGGCCAGACAAGGACTAGAACCCATATTCTTCGCTTCTCGCCAATAGTTGGCTTGACTGCCTCGGCCATCTGGAAACGCTTATCGTCCGACTCAAGTGCTAAGTTCTGATCACCACTGATGTGACGCTGCTCATTCTCTCAGTTCCTCGCAGTCTCACTAATTTTCCTTAAGGGGAATAGCCTTGGCATGCATCTGATGATTGATATCTTCGACAACCGACGATATTTCCACAGGTACACACCCTGGTTTTTTCAAGGCACGACTGCCCAAGGAAACGCTGTGCAAGGGAATTTAAAGTCTTGCTCTCCAGAGCATTCCCGGAAATATTACACACTCACGCACACACACACACACACACACACACACACACACACACACACACACACACACACACTATAATAGCTCCAAACCACAACAAAAGTGATCAACATTACAAGCTATTGCTGTTGTATATTAATAACCAATGGATGAGGTTGCATTAGCTTTGTCCCTCTTCATTGGTTATGTGGTGGCGCTAATGTATAGAGTGTGTATGTGTGTGTATTATCTTTCGGAAATGCTCTGAAAACTGAGGTTTGAAATTCCCTTGCACAGCTCTTCCTTGCTGCATTTGTACCTTGAAAATGACAGGACGTACAGCTGTCGAAATATCGGCGTTTGTCGAAGATGTCACCCAGTTTCATTCCCGTAAGTTATTTGAACATTTTATACGCTGGAAGAACCTCAGATTTCAAATCTGACTGGATATCGGTGCAGTTTTGTCACACAGTACTTGATTACAGATAGCCACATTATTAGCAGAAAGACTGACGTTACTATTAATATTATCTGACAGGTCATTAATATAAACATAAACAAGAAAAGTCCAAACACACTTCCCTCAGCTAAGCTTCAAGTTAATTCTGTAGATGCCGCTCCATCGAAGAAAATGCGTTGCGTCCTCTTTACCAAGAAATCCTCAACGAATTCACAGCTTCTGTTTTCTGCCCCATGTAATCGTACTTCTGTTATTAAACATGGGTGTGATAACGAATCAAATTTTTTTGGAAGTCTCGAAAAACTGCATCCACCTGATTGCCTTAAGCCATTGATGTCATCTGCGAAGAGCATAAGTTGGGTTGATTTCATTTGATTTGATTTTAACAGTAGAGCTAAAACAGCTTAGGTCTAACCCGCCACTGCCCGCACCGAAACAAGGTTTATTGTGCGGTATCGCTCCCTGTATATCTAGTAAAGCCAACCAGTGCCCTTAAGTAGTGCAAGGAGTCCCTCTACCAGTTTTTTGTTAGACACAATTTCTTCAGGTCTAGTTGTCCCGAAGATTCTGTATCTTTTACTCTCCAATTCCATGCATTCAAAGATTAGGTGTGATGCAGTTTCTTCTGTCTCATCACAGATCCTACATTTAGGGTCCTCTTTCATTATACCCATTGTGTGTAGGTGTTTTTTGAAGTTCCCAGTCATGAGTTTGATCTCTTTCCTGTTCAATCCTAGGATTACAGAGCTTCTTTTAAAACATGGCTTGGGCATCATTACCTTATCATGTTTTTGTTTATGAACCTTGGTCCAATATCCTACGTGCTGTTTCCTATGCCAGTTCCGTAGTTCTAATTTGATCATAGCCTTGGTGATTGTCAAGACAGGTTCCGGTCCAATAAATGGAGTTGTTGCCCCCATCCTAGCCAATCTATCGGCTTGTTCATTGCCACAGATCTCTGAGTGGCCAGGGACCCACACTAAGTACACCCTATTGCTTCCCCCTAGCTCCACCAGAGACCTGTGGCAATCTGCAACAATATTAGATCTTGTTGCAGGAGCTGCCAATGATTTCAGGGCTGCCTGGCTGTCTGAATAAATGTAGATGCTACGATCATTGTAGCACCTACTCATATTCTCCTCCACACATGCCCTGATTGCAGTAATTTCGGCTTGGAATACAGAGGCCAGTTTCCCTAGAGAGATGCAGCTCTCCAGTCTTTGCTGAACCCCGAAAAACCCTGCCTCAACGCCTTGATCTGTTTTCGAACCATCGGTGAACCAAACGATGTGCCTTGTACGGTGTCGAACTGTTTTCTCCCACTGCTCCCTACTTCCAATTATTATATTGTAATGCTTGTCGAAGCAGTTAGGAGTTATTATATAGTCAGCGGGCATTTCCCCAGCCATACTTATATTTACCTCACTCACTATATGAGTGTGTGATTCTGGTTATCCAAATGAGAGCCAGTTTTGGCCAGCTGCTGCCTCCATCTTAACCCAGAGGTGAAGCGGAGGCATATCCAGCATGGCTTCCATTCCAGCGGTTGGTGTGCTGCTAATTCCGCCCGTTATGGCTAAGCAGGCCAATCTCTGCACCTTAGCAAGCTCTTTAGCAGCAACCCGCTGTTCTACCTTCCTCCACCACACTACGGCCCCCTAGGAAATTCTAGGTCTAACCACTGTGGTGTATATCCAGTGCATACCCCTGGGGCTTAGGCCCCAGTTTTTGCCATGAGCCCTCCTTGTACTCACTATAGAGCTTTTTGCCTTGGAGCAGATACTCTTAATATGAGGGGTCCAAGTTAGCTTCTCATCCAAGGTTACCCCTAGATATTTCACTGTCCCCTTCACAGGTAGAGTTTCGAAGAATCGAAGAGCTTTAGATTCCAACTTGCATGCTGAATATGTCTCTTCGTAAATGGCACCACAACAGTCTTCTTAAGATTAACTCTCAGATCCTGTTTAATGCACCATTTTTGTACAATGTCTAACCTTCCTTGTGCCATATTCCTAACTGTGTCAGTCAATTTGCCAAGTATTACTATGACAAGGTCATCTGCGTATCCTTGGCAGAAGCATTGTCTGGAATTCAGTTCCTCAATGAGTTCGTTCACCACTAAATTCCACAATAGAGGGGACAAAACTTCTCGTTGTGGGCAGCCTCTAGTGGTCTTAATTACCATCTTTTCATTCATCATGGTAGCCTCTACCTTTCTTCCACTAAGCATGGCTCTGGTTTACCTACATATAGTGGTCCCCAGATCATGCACCTCTGCTACCCTTACCATGGAATCGAAGGTCGTGTTGTTAAAGGCCCCCTCGATATCCGGGAAGATGCAGAGGGCCATTTTTTGGAAGTGAAGCGCTTTTTTCAACTTCCTGACGAGTTGGTGGAGAGCTGTTTCACATGATTTACCTGGTTGGTATGCGTGTTAGTTCAGGTGTAGAGGGACCCTTCATAGCCTCCTCTACCCAAGGTATACATTAACCAGTTTTTCCAGTGTTTTGAGAATGAAGGAGGACAGACTGGTTGGTCTCATATCCTGGGCCTTGGTATGATCAATTCTCCCTGGCTTTGGAATGAAGACAACCTTCACTGCCCTCCAAACATTGGAAATGATTCCTACTGCTAAGCTAACCCTAAGTAGCCTGCATAGGATTCTTATAAGCTTTCCTCCTGCCTGTTGCAGGAGAGCTGGAAAAATTCCATCTGGGCCAGGTGACTTGAACTGCTGGAATGCTCCCACCGCCCACTGGATTTTGTTGAAGTTCACACACTCCTTGGCCGATTCCCAGTCCTCTCTTCGAGTGTCTGAGAACTGTTGTCTCTCTGGGGTCACATACTGGTCTGTGTTAGCCGGCAGAGCATATTGAGGAAAGTGAGTTTTGAGGAGCAACTCCAGCGTCTCATGTGCTGTCTTTGTATATTCCCCATCCTCCTTCCTCAACGTACCTCCTGGGTTAATTGGTACTCTAGTGAGAATCTTGTGAAGTCTGGCTTGTGCAGCCGTGCCTTCCACTTCCTCACAGAATGCCTTCCAGGATGTCTCCTTTGCTTGTCTTATTGCAAGGTTGTAACTGACAAAGGCCTCACGATATTTAACCCATTGTCCTTTGCGTCTCGCAATATTAAACAGTCTCCGTACCTGTTTTCTTTGCGTTTCCTATTTGTTATTCCACCAAGGAACACTCCTATTTGTGCACTTCCTGGTGATTGTGCAGTTATCCTGATATGAAGTCACTATGGCAGAGGTAACAGCCTCTGCTACTTCCTCAAATTCTATTGGCTTCCTTATTGTGGTTTTAATTTCCGATAAGCCTAAGTCAAGGTCCCTCCTATATGTCTCCCAGTCTGTTTTCTTGGGATTTCTATAAGACATGGTCTGTCTGATTACCATTTCAACCTTGATTTTAATGTACATGTGGTCCGATGAGGATGGTTCCAACATCACATGCCTTTGTTTGACATAGCTTCCCATCGTCATGGAACCAAATTTTATGTCAATTACTTCTTCCCTTCTACTATTCCTGAATGTAGGTTCATTGCCCCTATTCAGGACCTCTAAGTTGTTAGCTAAGAGGAATTCAAGAAGGTACTCACCTCCACTGTTGGTATCCTTGCTGCCCCACACTAGGTTGTGGGCATTGGCATCGCACCCCACCAGCAGTTGGTCACCTTGCCGATGGCAAGTCTCTACCAGTCTCCTCACCTCCAAGGGAGGGGGAGAACTGTCTTCGTAAGGAAGGTATGCTGAGGCCAATTTCCCTCGTGATACCTTCCTCAAATTGCTGCATTTTGATGGTCACTAAGTCCCTAGAGCAGAAATCCATCATTGGCATGAAAGAAATGCGGTTTCTAACATAGATACATGTTCTGGAGTTTCTTAGATTTCTAGCATAGATCAGCTTACCTCCAGTGCCTCCGAGGCCCGATACACCGCCTTTGTATAAATAGGGTTCTTGTATCAGGGCCACGTCCACTTCCTGTCTTCCCAGGCAGCGGCTCAAGGCAGCAGAGGCCCATTTACTGTGCTGCAGATTAATCTGCAGTACCTCCAGGCTCCGTCTTACAGCCATCTTTGAGGTCTTTAAGAACCCTGACAGTGACCTGCGAGAACCCTAAAAACAGTTTGAGGTCCTGCTCCCGCATCGCCTTCAGGGACCTCACCTACCTCCACCACCAGGGTTTGTCCTTCCGGAGCAACCTGGTTAATCACTCTCCAGTCTTCTGTCGGGACTTTTGGGTTCTGGGCCATTATTTTCCCGAACAGAGTCTTGTGAGAGACTTCCTTGAGGAACTTGACCAGCAGCTTCGCATCTTCCCACAGGGATATCATGGGCACCTTGTCCTTAAGCCATTCTACTGTGTGCACCCCCTCACAGACAAAAATGAGTGCACCACGGTCTAGATAGACCCTCCTGAAGTTGGGACCTGGGCCAGCGTCGCCCCCCCCCAATCTTTTCAAAGAGGGCCATCTGTACTAGTTCCTCCTGCTGCGAGGTAATGGCCACCAGTGGATAACTTTCCTGGATAACTGCCATCCTAAAACCCGAGACTGCAGTACTATAGGTCTGTTTCCCTATTTCTTGCCTCGGTTTCTTCTAGACTCGCTTATCCAGGGAGGAGGGAGTCTTTGATTCCTCTCTTATCCGCTTACTACCTGACTTTGGCGTTGTGGGGGTCTGCGTGTCCTCTTCAACCTGAGACAGTCTTTCCCTGGGGGTCTTGGGTTCTAGTCCCTTTACTTCCCTCCATTTGTCTTTAGGAAGCCATTCTTTTCCATCCTTTTCCCTCTGTTCCCTGAGTAGCTTCTTCCTTTGGGCCCCAGACAAGCCTTTGATCTTAATCTGGTCTAGCTTCTCGGTTACAGTTCCCACTTCTGGCTCAGGTCTAGACCCTGATTCAGAGTGGAAGTGCCTTCCATCGGTTCAGTCCCCGAAGTTTGGGTATCTGAGGTCTCAATTTGCCCGTCAGTTTCTTTTTCTTTTTCTGTAATCGTGTTCATGTCGGTCCCACGAGATTTGTGTCTCTAGAAGGTCCACACCACGAATACCCCGTGCGGTGTAAGGCTAATTACTCAGGGAGGTCGCCCGGTATCCCTGAGGCTTCGTTAGCGACACATCTTCCCATGTGCCACGCACCCCTTGGCACGAATCGCATCACACCTTGGGTTGGGTCATGGAATAGGGCAGGACTAGGAGTGGATAGGGAATAAGGGACGGTATGGGACACTCTTAGTCTGATCCATCGGCTGAGATCCTCTATCTTTGGCATAGCCCTCAGCTTCCCGCAGATATGCAAGCCTCTCCACCCTCACGGACAGTGCTTCGTCAAAGTAGGTGTCCCCCGTAGAGGATAAGTTGGGTTTCACATGATAGATGCTTTCGGATTCCTTGCTGGTTGGCATGAAGGATTTTATTCCTTTGCAGATTTTTGCAATCAATTCATATGAATCTTGAATGTTGTCAGTGGGGTTTGGAAGTTTTTACAACTGGCCACTAGACTGAGCTTTTGACAAGTGATATTACCACTGCTTTTAAAAGTTGGCGCTTCTTGTTAAAAGAATGGCAGCTCTAAAATCGATGAAATAGACTGTTTACAGTTCGCGTTTTTTTTTTTCAAACAGTTTCGTCAAAATCGAATGAGAGAGTTTGCATAGCAGAGAAGAAGCATGGATCTCAAAACAGTTGATTTTAATTTTTTACTCAAAACGTAAACGTTTTAGTGAAAAACTAACTACAGAAACGGATGCAGCGTTGCTTCATCTGCATGAAACAATTTTTTTTGAGGTACTCCAGATGACTTGAAACTTTTCTCCGCATGTATCATACGATATACATGGTCCAATCACATTAATGTGATCCCCCTCTATGTTCGATGTCAACATGCAATAATCGCTCACACACAACAGGTGGCAGCATTAGCAGTGGAGGGAATATAAAGCGTGTTGGGGATGTGGGAAACAGTGCAGTTAGTGTCGTAATGCGGAAATTGAGAGATTTATCTGACTTCCAAAAGAGCATGTTCATTGGCTTTCGAACCAAGGGTGGAAGCATTTCTGAAACGACGAAGTTTGTTAACTGTTAGAATGTCTCTGGGGTTAAAATATACCATGCATGACAAAGTGGCTGTATCCAAACCCGGCGCTGTGGCAACAGTGGTTCACAAGGGCTAGTGGATGACACGGATGAACAACGGCTGTGGAGACGTGTATGGCTGAACATACACCCAACTGTTCAGCAACTAACCGCTCAGATGAACCAAGGGGCTACCAACAGTGTCTCCTCAAGGACCGTTCAGCAAATGTTGCTGCGTATTGGCCTCTGCAGAGGCGCCTGGTTCATGCAATCATACTGGCTGCTACTCATCAGAAATGAAGGCGTGAATTTGTACGCCAGGACCGCAACTGGTGGCCTTTTCAGATGAATCACGTTTCACGCTCCATCAGACAGAAACCAACCCTGAATCAATAGTCTGAAAGGTCCAGGCTGGAGGAGGGAGCGTTGTGGTCTGGGTAATGTTTTCATGGCTTTCCGTGGGTGATCTCGTCATTGTCGAAGGCACAGTGGATCAGTGCAAATGTCCACCACTAGATGTAGCATTATTTCATCGACACAATGGCATCTACTACATGGACAACGCAATATGTCACACAGTTTGCAGTGTACGTAGGTGGTTTAAAGATCACCTGGTTGAGACTACCATATTCCCCTAGCCACCAGACTCCCAGAGTTAAAACCCAATCGAGAATCTGTGGGACCACCTCGATAGGTTTCTCAATCGAGAAACCTAGCGCAACACTGGATTCAGCACAGCTCCCCATTACCTTCCAGAATATCACTGACTCTCTTCTTGCATGTCTGAAAATATGGTTACTCAGGCTTCTGACAGGCGGTCACTTCAATGTGACTGGACAGTGTAGTTGTGTAGAGCATTTAGCACCACTTGTTGCTCCGTGCAATAAGACAGAGAATCGTATTGGTGTTGTATCACTGTCATCCCAGTGTGAACTGGTTGCTTCAAGTACGTTTCTTTACACTCCATCAATGTTGGTTGCTTCTGTGACCTATCGTGAGTCGCATCACATATGGTACCGCATATTGTATCACCTCAGTGAGAACTGCACCTCTGGTGGCCCATTGCCACGGGGGTTTTGGGGTGTGGAAGAATCAAGCCTGGCCCCACCGACAGTGACTGACAAGGGATGAGAAGCCATATGGGGGAAACAAGCCACATACGCCTCCCTCACTGTAGGCATCTTGACCTGTGCTTCATACTGTCATGGAAAGAGAAAGAAGGAAAAATCACTTAAATGGTGTTCTTAATTGACACTAATGTGGCCAATAAATATCTTAACTGCAACAGTTACGAACATCTTTTACAAGGAGCGGAAACAGTACGAAAAAGAATGAAATATAACACGGTAATAACGTAAACGACAATGCCTAACTCACATAGTACTGTCAGCTAGGGAAAGTAAAGAAAAAACGGATTATGGTCCTAGCCTTCCTGCCTCTACCGATGTCTGTCGATCCAAGACAGGAACTCACTGTCAGGGTCGGTTCGAGAACACTTTCTCACACAGGCGCCTCCGATTTCTTTTGTACAATTTCACATCTGTCGGTTTTTCCTGCTGATCATGATACGCACAGAATACAAATCTTGCACTCGGGCACCCCTGGCACTCCTCTCAGTCTGGCGCCCCAAGCGCTCACTACTAACTTTGATAAGGTCCATCCGTCCTGTATAGAAATCTTACAGTTGTGGCTCTCTGGCGCCTCTCTCACCTTGACCTGTGAAGCTTGGGCCTTGAACTAAGCCTGCTCATTAGACAAAAGGTTAACACACTCCACAATGTTGTGAACAGAATGCAAAGTTCCTTGGATGATCCTTTTTCTTAAGATTTTCGTTAAACCCAAAGTCAATAAACAATGTATGAAATAGAACGAATTTTTCACTCTGCAGCAGAATGTGCACTGACATGATACTTCCTGGTTCAAATGGCTCTGAGCACTATGCGACTTAACATCTGAGGTCATCAGTCCCGTAGAACTTAGAACGAATTAAACCTAACTAACCTAAGGACATCACACATATCCATGCCCAAGGCAGGATTCGAACCTGTGACCGTAGGGGTCGTTCGGTTCCAGACTGTAGCGCCTAGAACCGCACGGCCACTCGGGCCGGCGATACTTCCTGGCAGATGAAAACAGTGTGTTAGACCGTGACTTGAACTCGGGACTTTTGCCTTTCGTAGGCAAGTGCTTTACCGACCGACCTACCCGAGCACGACTCATGACCCATCCTCAGAACTTTACTTCGGCCTATACCTCATTTCTTACTTTCCAAACTTCACAGAAGTTCTCCTGCGAAAGTTTCAGCAAGTTTCTTATCAGTACATACTCATTCTGGAAACGATTCCTGAGGTTGTGGCTAAGCCACAATATCCTTTCTTCCAGGAGTGCTAGTCCTATAAGTTGTACATGTTCTGCCAAAGACTTTGATCAATAGCATTCAGTTTCTTATTCATTTGTATCAAACGCAAAGCAGCTTCACGTGTAGATGGCAGTCCGAAAGGTAATAGTATTAATACCAACCAGCGGTAACGTAAATTTGTTACTTCTATTCAGTCAAAAAGAAGGCCTCCTGTAGTCTACAAAGCTGATGTCTCATGTATGCAATAACATTTCAAACACTTCGAACTTACCTGCTAAACCACAACTAACATGATGCCTTACAAACTACAATACCTTTATTTCAAACTAACCCACGAACGTTCTTTAAAAATGAGTTTCTTTTAAAAAAACCAGTGTACCCGCATGCCGTTAATCCTAGACAGTTCCACATCCATCTCACAATGTGGTTAAGGGCAAATGCATTTGGTAAGTGGGAAAGACATTATACTTGTCCAATCAGAACACGATGAGCAAAGTGACAACTATGCACAAATCACTCCTGTGGCTTAAGATATGTCAAGGAAGGAAACTAAAAGTTGCGAATGTCATGGAGCAACGCACACCATCTCTCTAACTCACCTCACCACCCGCAGTGTGGATACATCAAACTTCTAACGGTACAGTCAGCATCCGTTATTAGGAGTAGAGATCAAGACACCACGCTCATTCAAAGAAAGCAGAGTACTATCACGGTTCAGCACCTTGTACTTTCTAGCTGCAGATCACTCTACTTACACCACACTCCTCAAGACAACAGCTGCAATAAGTACCGACCTCTTCGATGACATGCTCTGGCTCCGAATGCAATGAATCATCCAGTCAACGTAATGTGAGAAAAAGTTCTTACTTCCATATAACTGCCACTCTTATCATTTATGTCCATTGTCTCCAGTCAATGTAATGTGACCAAAAAGTTCCTACTTCCACATAATGGCTACTCTCATCATCTATGTCCATTGTCTCCAGTCCACGTCCCCACTTACTCAAACACACTACTCGCCCTTGTGCATCCTGTTTGTACCGTCAGTTCTCAGTAGGTGATGCGGTATGCAAGTCCCTGTGACTATAGAACCATCAGAAAAATTCTATATATGTGGGCAACTGGCCCATACTCCCCCGTTTTTAATCTTACAATATGTAGGATTATAAGATTACATGCAAAAAAATATGTGGGACTCTTCCGAGACATATGCTCCAAATATCAGATAATACTTAAACTGAAACAATGTCATTAACTACAAATATTCATAAACATACTCTCATTAACTACTGATAAACGTGTAACAATAAATTCATCCACAGTCTATAGCCATTACAACCAAGTCAGCCCTGGGTTTCGAAGACTAAGCATAATCATACTTCATTCCAAGAGTCTTATGGCTACTTCTACCTTACTACAATTGATTATGAACTAGCTTAACTTGAGGAAGATGGACCCTCCTTTGCTGTTCAGAAATTAGGTCTTGTACGAATAATGTAGCAGGTGTTAAAAACTTGATGATTTCTACAGGCCCCTGGAATCCAGCCTTGTCAGCTACCTTGCTAACAGTGCCGAAATTCTTAATCATTATCTTATCATCAACCTTGGAATTGTTCAGCTGTTGGCCTCTATTGAATCGTTTGGCCTCCTGCACATGGGCTCTATGGATGTTATTTTTTGTGCACCTCCAGCTATCAGTTAACTCGACTTTACACAATAACAAATGGCTAATCGACCATAAACAAATGAAAGGAGAATTGATCTTAAGCGCGAGAAGTTACTCAGCCAGAGCGGCCTTGCACACCACCTCATGCTTTTCTGTACTGAAAGCCATCATCAGGCAATGCAGGACTTATCCCAATACGAATGATCATGACTGTGATAAAGTAAATTTGTATGGCATGATTGGCTACGAATCCTTCAGAGGGATATTCAGGTTTGCAATTTATTTCAATTAGAAGCCACTTCCGCAGCTTTCACACCCTTAACCTGCCTCAGTAATCCTACTGGGGAAAGGGAACATTGATACGAACAATGAGTCACTCCTGGCATATCCTCATATCACTGAGGTTGTGAGCCGGCCGGAGTGACCGAGCGGTTCTAGGTGCTACAGTCTGGAACCGTGCGACCGCTAGGACGCAAGTTAGAATCCTGCCTCGAGCATGGACGTGTGCGATGTCCTTAGGTTAGTTAGGTTTAAGTAGTTCTAAGTTCTAGGGGACTGATGATCTCAGAAGTTAAGTCCCATAGTGCTCAGAGCCATTTGAACCATTCATCATTGAGAGGTGAAGGCTACCCTAAAGGCAAACTGAAACATTAGCACTACCCGACAAGGATTCAGTCCTGCAACATCTCGGTTTCCAGTCAAGCACATTACCACTAGACCATCTGGACCTACTACATAATGAGAGCCACCGTAAAAATGATGTGAATTCTTTCCGCATAGGAAGGGTTCAGGTAATACCGACTAGTGGTACCATATTTCATTCTGTTTCCAGTACAACTGTTCTTAAAGGTAGTTGCATTATCCCTGTCAATGACCTGACACGGTCCAAACAGATCAAATATATTTTATAGGCTCTCTGTAGATGACAATGCGGTAGCCACCCTCGATCAAAAATTAAATGTGAATCTAGAAAATCAATCAACACATACTAGTACATATTTAGACCCTGTTCTAGTTCGCGGAGGAGGTCCTAGAAAGCCAATACATAATTTCTCGAAGAACTGTTGCCTGGTTTGGATGCCAAAGACCAAATTATAATGCTATGGGGAGAATTAATTAATGCATAGATCTCTTAAAATTTGCCAACTGTCCTCCAAATTGCGAGATGAGGGCCACTATGTGGTCCAGGATAACAGTCTTAGGATTTTTATCGTATCAAGAAATACAACAAATGACCGCACCTATTAACAGATATGGCTTAACTGTATCCCCATTCTCTAATCTACCTTTGATTCTTTTAACGTCAGGGACCTGCTGCTGGTGCTGTTGGATACCCTGGAATAAAGCTGAGATTTCATTGAGTATAAGGTCGATCGGCTCGAGCGGATCCCAGGAGAAGTGATACTGAAGTCCTATTTATCGCCTTCCTCCTAAAACTTCCTACTTAAACTATTAGGTACCTGGCTTTCACTACCATATGTATTAGCCATCTTGAACGTAAAAGCCAAGATTTGGCTAGGAGATATGTCGCCAGTTTTTGATCCTCGTTACGTAAGCCACAAATCCTATTCCCTTGTTCCCAATCCTTTTATCAGTTCTACCTTTTTCAGTTAGTCGTAACTACTCTCGTCGCTGAGCCCTTCGCTGACAATTCCTGCTTATATGACCTTGCCTGCCACTATTAAAGTATTTAATCAACCCACCCTTAATCTCATTAGAAGCATCGACCCAATTGCCTATGGGCGACCCTTGTCTAACTTTCTTCCTTCTATTATCAATATAATTCGAGGCTTGAATATGTCTCATCAATCGATCCAGAGTGTGAAAAAACTCTCCAAAAATGGCGTGGTTTCGATCCTCTACTCTTAACCCACCTAGAACGTGTTGTACTTACTACATGTACTTCAGTGTACCCTAAACACGAAACCACCATACTTCCTTTTACCCCATTAACTTAAGCAACTACTATTTCGAAACTACCTTGTCCATAACACAAGTCGTGAGTTAATGTGCGCAACGCTCTAAGTGGAATTAGCTGCTCTACGAGGTTCTTACGAAAACAGGTAAAACTGGAACCCAAATAAATGGCTCTTTTAAATAACTATAATACACTGCCTTTTACCTTATCCACCATTATGGGTAACATATGATGATCGAGAATACCCAATACTTCGCCTTTTCTCTGCAGTTCTACCATCAAGTGTAATAGCTTCAACGTTTGCAGAACTGACACAACCTCCAACCTTGCTAGTTACCACAAGTCATCCAATGGGTTAGGCACTTTTGAAAATAATATTCCTGGACAACTTGAACTTTCACCATCATCTTGCTGCCGCTCACACTCTTCCACATTCACAACTTCCTATTGGTTCCCGACAACAACTGACTAATCGCCATAATTTGGTTCCAAAATGGGACATCTTAAATTTAATTTCAGTTCTGACACCTACCACACCTAAATCGATCAAGCCATTTATTAGATGTTCCCACGTTCTTGCATTCTCCTAACTTTACTATAAGGGGGAGCTGTATTTGTAAACTACTACCTTTCAGCCTGAAATACTGCAATGGAACAACATATGGCGGTAACAAGTGGTTCAAATGGCTCTGAGCACTATGGGTCTTAACATCTGAGGTCATCAGTCCCCTGGACTTAGAACTACTTAAACCTAACTAACCTAAGGACATCACACACATCCATGCCCGAGGCAGGATTCGAACATGCGACCGTAGCAGCAGCGCGGTTCCGGACTGACGTGCCTAGAACCGCTCGGTCACACCGGCCGGCTTACTGCGGCAACAGCTGAATTTACCTTTCCCGCTTACGATAGTGAGCTTACGACTGGTTTATCCAGAACATCTATTAATTGTTGTATAATTTATCCTTATTTCCTTAACATTCTTCAAATCGAAACAGGTAAATTTCAGTCAGTATCGAATTCCAATATTGTCAAAAAAAGTTCAGATGTATATGAAATCTTATGGGACTTAACTGCTAAGGTCATCAGTCCCTAAGCGTACACACTACTTAACCTAAATTATCTTAAGGACAAACACAAACACCCATGCCCGAGGAAGGACTCGAACCTCCAGTATTATCAACGTGCATGAACATGACCCAGACAACCATGTCTTTGCTACCAATTTAGCCCAACCTATCCCTCCTTCCCTTGAGATGGACGACAAAATATAAATCAAAATATCAAAAATTAATCCAGTCAACGAAGGAAAATTAGGGGAAAATTCCTTAGTCACAAATGTTTATATAGTGGTGGGTGTGAGCGTGGAAGTGTGGGAGACGTTTAAAGATCGCTTTTTGAGGTTTCTCTTGACTATCTCGAAAATAGCGATTTGCAGCGAAAATGTTTCCCAGTACAAAATCAAACTACATTAAATTTCCTACAAAAAAGCTCTGTTCATTTTTACTCTAGGAGTAATAGTTTCCACGTTGCAGGGGATAGAAAATCGCAATTATTAAAAAAAAAGTGTTTTAATAGTATAGCATTAATGAATATTGCTAAATAACGTGGTCTAAGAACAAATATTAAATGTTTGCATCGCTTGTAAATGCGGTGTGTTCTGGGAGTGTACCAGAGTGCAAAGGCGGGGATGGCGATTAGAAACGTGAGGGAAGGTAGGCCGCCTGATTGTAATCATGGACTTCCCTTCTTCATAGGTCTGTAAACTGAAGAGCGAGCAGGCAATTCCTCATTTTCTGTATCGCACTACGTCACAAAAAACAAGTACAGAGTATTTTAAAAGAGTTATACTGATCCTTCTACAGCTCGCCTTACGAATCTCTGGTGACGCAGTACACAGACGTGCCTGTTGGATGTTTATTTTCCATAAAATGCGTTAATACTGCACGGAATACAGATACGAATTACTAATAACACTAATGCAGGAAACGTATGCACAGAATCTACGTAAATCGCTGCACAATGTTCTACATGCTAAAGGGAAATTCATTGATGCAGTACGGCAGCTGTCGTGTTCTTCCGGGAAAGGCAATTTCCCCCACCAGGAGCTATGCTCTCTTTTCGGTTTACTAACACACTACACCTCCCCAGAATTTCCTTTCCAGTTGCCTCGTGTAAGCGGACAAAATAACCTCACTGAAATCGTGTTTTTACAGGCTGTAATTAAATTCCCTTTACAGAGTTTGAGGACTTGTAGTGAGGACCAAGACGCTTACATTTAGCATAGGATTTCATGTCCAGAAAAGTACCGTTTTCCCGCTACACCCAAAATACCACAACAGATGTTGCTCTCTTACTCCTGCTGCTTGTCTTCTGTGTCTGCTCGATGTAACGACCACCGATGTCAACAGAAATACGGTACCTTCGTACCATGTTCTGGTACACACGATCACCAATCCCGGTCCTCCAGCGTCCACCATAGCCATAACTCGTGCCAGTTGGGCTTCCTTTGTTGTCACAAGGCTCTCGTATATCAAGGATTTCGTGTTACCCCACAGATAGTAAACTAGTGGCTTCGTCGGCCATGCAATAAGGCCACCACGGCCTATCCACTGTTACCCAAATCGTTGGTCCAGATGTACGCACGTGAAAAGTGAGGTGGTGCACCATCGTTCGTGAACCACATATTTTGACGCACATGCAGTGGCACATCTTCCAAGATCCCATGCTGTACGCCATCGAGGAATTGCAAGTACGCGGCGCCCCTGAGATATAGTGGAAAAACGTACGACCCAATCACACGTCCATCCAGCTACCCTGCCCAAATATTCTGACCGTATCATTCCTGAAACGCATAGGGGTGCGTAACATGCGGGGTTTCATCAGCCATCACATGACTTGTGGGAAGTAACGACACATTGCCTAGTGAACTTGGCTTCATCCATGAAAAGGATCCATGGTGGGGTGTCAGGCTTGTCCACACAATGGTGCAAGAACCACTTGCGCAAGTGGGCTCGTGACGTAAAATTCTGGGTTTACAATGTCTGTACGTTCTGGGGGTGGTATGAATGTAGCTGCTGCTCGTTCAGAACATGTCAGACAGTTTGGTGACCCACATTCAGTATATTTGCTATGTTTCTGCTATTCGTCGTCGCGTCCTCTTCCACTACATGGAGTGCAACCTCTCCAAACTCGGGTGTTCGGCACAGCCGTGGAGCGCTGCAGACATCTTTGCTGGTGGTGTGCGAAGATGTCTGGTGGAGTGGGAAATGTCTACATACAACTGACGAGCAGCCCTCCCATCGCACCAAACAGGTGGTTCGTCATGATCAACAACAACAAACTAAAATTGAAATGTACATAAAGCTTGCATTCTTTACTGCAGTGAATGATTACTACTGTAGAGTGGTACAGTACAAATAACGATCACAAGCACAACAGCATGTACAAACCTCTCTGGGCAGATAACAAGCTCAACTGAATGGCTTGTAAACAAACCTGTAGTGGACATGGGACATCATGTGATCAGCGAATGTCGTACTTAATACCCTACTCAGTGGCGCCGAAAATGCGGGATGTGTGAACGTTGTTATAGTATTCTGCTTGTAGCGGGAAAACGGTACGTTCCCGGACATGAATTCCTATGCTAAACTTCACCATTTTGGTCTCCACTACAAGTCCCCAACGTCTGAAAAGGGAATTTAGGTACGTCCGGTACAATGGAGTTGTTTTCAGTTTATGAAGTGAGTATTTGTTTGCAGTTGTTAAATGAACCATTATGGAAAAAGGCTCATAGCTAGAGCTGTCAAGTCTCTACTGCAGTACGTATGTAACATGTCAATATGTATTGGACAATGTTAATTTCGTTGTCTCCGCTGTCAAAGGCTGGAATATATATAAACTGCATCATCCCAGCCTCAGCTCTCTCAACATCTGAAGAGGCCTGGAGGCTTAAATTTGCTTCATCTGTAACAGAAGTAGGTCACAATTCAGACATTACACACAAATCAAGCGATGCATTGCACCAAATTACTGTTCTAGATTTAAACATGATCAGTTCTGTTGCATCAGACCTATTGACATCCACCTTGAGATATGTACTGTGGATGTGTGGTAAGTGTCTCCACTCAGTGCAGCCCACTCTACAAGTGCCAGTAGTTCCTAAATGGAAGAGATTTATGCAGTCTATCAGTAACACAATTAATGGTGAGAGAAGGGCAGTAACTTTCTGGTCATTCATTAATTCAGCTCCAAATGACTACATCACGGTTACACAGCTTTTCAGTATGCTGTCAACGACAGCAGCAGGATGCAACATTTACCAATCCAATCCCCATCTCCCAACTCTACGCAGGTCACTAACATCACACTTACATCTCACCCATTGTTTATATGAACGCATTTCACATAAAAGCTAACGATCAATTCCAATTACAAAATGCGAAAAGTGGCAATTGGCACTAAACAGAGAAAAGTGCGAGGTCATCCTCAAGGGATCCGATAAATTTTGGGTATACGATAAACCGCACAAATCTAAGGGCTGTCAATTCTACTAAATACCTAGGAATTACAATTACGAGCAACTTAAATTGTGAATACCACATAGATAATATTGTGGAGAAGGCGAAACAAAGACTGCGCTTTGTTGGCAGAACTCTTAGAAGATGCGACAAACCGACTAAAGAGACACACTACATTACACTTGTCCGTCCGCTGCTGGAAAATTGCTGCGCGGTGTGGGATCCTTACCAGGTAGGACTGACGGAGGACATCGTAAAAGTGCAAAGAAGGGCAGCTCGTTTCGTGTTATCGCGCAATAGGGGTGAGAGTGTCATTGGGGTGGCAGTCACTGAAACAAAGGCGGTCTTCTTTGCGGCGAGATCTATTTACGAAATTTCAATCACCAACTTTCTCTTCCGAATGCGAAAATATTTTGTTGACACCCACCTACATAGGGAGAAATGATCATCATAATAAAATAGAGAAATCAGAGCTCGAACGGAAAGATTTAGCTGTTCCTTTTTTTCCCACGCGCCGTTCGAGAGTGGAATGGTAGGGAAGTAGTATGAAAATAGTTCGATGAATCCTCTGCCAGGCACTTAAGTGTGAATTGCAGAGTAACCATGTAGATGTAGATGTAGAACGACCACGGATAAGTACAGACTTAATAAACTGAAGATAACTGCACTATATTAATACGAAGTCACCGAAGCTATTTTGTCTATTTACAAATACACGAAAGAACTGGATAGGAAGTCCTTGGGAGATATGATCTGTCTGTAAACTGAAAAGCGAGCATGGCTCGTGGAGGAGGAAGTCGCCTTTCCCGGAATCCATACCGGATGACTAAGAATCAATTTTTCCTGTAGCAACGTAGAAAAATCTGCAGAAATTTACGTAGAATCTATCCGCATGCTTTTCTTGCTTTGGTGTTGTTAGCAGTTCATATCTGTATTCGATGTAGTGTCAACACACTTCGTGGAAAATAAAGTCGCATCATCTACGTCCACTGTCTCCAGTTCACAATACACTGCACGAGTCGCTCTTGACTCACAAAAACCACTCGCTCCTATGTGGAACCTGTGCGTTCTATCAGTTCTGAGCAGATGGCTCGGCATGTACTTCCCTCCGACTAAAGAACCAGCGGCAGATTCGATGTGTTCGAGCAATCGTCACTGAGCCGTGGTAAAAACTGCTGTATTGTTGAAGAGCGCGCCGCAGCGCGTTGTGTGAAGCAGTCGGCCTCTGTTTCTGGCGGTGGCGCCGCTGTGTCTCCCTCTGGTCGGAAAGGGGAAAGGTAGCCTGTTCACGTGCATTTAAGGGGCGCGATGAGCTCGCTAGTGGGACCTTCTCCTTTTCCTTGAACACATCCGCACACTATATGTTGTCCGCCGCCTTGATCCCCCTCACCCCCTGGTTTCTCACATCCTCTCCACCCCCAACCAGTTGCCGCGCCTTTACCGTTGTGTCCCACCCTCTCTCCATCTCCACACCCTCCATCTCCTTTCCCTACACAACTTCCACCGTCTACCCCTCCCAGATGATGAGCTTCGCCCTGACATCTACCCTTCCTACCAACTCTAACCCCCTCTTCCTGCCTCCTCCTCAGGGCTCCCTCTCCTCCCCCTCCCCCTTCTGAGCGGCTTTCCCCTCCATCTCTTGTGCCTCCTTTCAGTGTCTCTGCGCTCCCTCCTGCCCTGTCTTCCCTTTTCCTCTCCCGCCCACGTGTCTCCCGCCTCTTCGTGAACCCACGGTTGCCTCTCCTCTCTTCATCCCGCCGCTTCCCCAGCTGCCCCATGATCTCCCCTCCTTTTCCATCCTCTCTGACCTTTCCCTCGGCAGGTCCCACCTGGTAGTTTTATTCTTCGTCGTGTGTGCTCCAAGTGGGTTTTAAGTGTGTTGTTTCGGAGTGTTTTTAATACTGTGGCCAACTTTTCACCTGTGCATGCGCATTCAGTGTCTTCTCTGTGTTTTCAGAATCGCCAACTGTGTTTTTTAACTTTCTGGTGACTTTTTTAAGTGTCCCCCATGAACGTCTACATGTCAGTGTATTTTTACCTCCATTTTCTCCTGTTACTCTGTTTTATGTTCCCCTTTTTTATCTCCTTATGTATGTATCATTTTATTCTTGTTTTAGTTGTCGTGTCACTCGGCTGAAGAGCGGCGGATTGTATCGCTGACAGCCCTCCCCTGCCCATATGGGGCAGGGGAATGAAATCACAATAAAGAAAAAAAAACTCGCTAGGGGGCGAGTCTGGTCAGTTGGTCAGCCGGGTCACTGTGGCGCGGTCAATCTCTGTCTGTCGTCCGGAGTGCTACTGTGTTAGGCCGCCAGTCAGCTCGAGTTTGTTCAGGCAATGGTCATTGGCGGTTGGATCGATCGGTTGCTCGGTCGCGCACTGGAACACAAGATGACTTGTCCGTCTTGAGCGTCGGCGCATGTGAGGTCGCCACCTGAGTCCAGTGAGCTGCGCGGTATAGCGAGGGGTAGTGGCTTCTGGCCGGTGCGAGCTGCGACGCCGTGAGGCGGGAGATAGGCGCGCCTTCCTGCGTCCGTTGAAGCGGCTGGCAGCGGACGGTTCGGGAGAGCGTTTTGGGTGTACTGCTCCAGGTCTTCGCCAGACATCGCAGTTTATTCAAAGTTAAGTGATTCGTGATATGTTGTTTCATTTACTTGTCAAATTCTACTTGTTTTCTTGGTCAGTCTCTCGTCCCCAGCTTGCTCGTCTGTCTCTCGTACGCATTTGTTACGCAGTTAGTGTTTGTCTGTCTGTCTGTCGGTCTGCCGTACGTTAATAGCTGCCTCTGTCATGTTTGTCGGTGTTAACGAATTTATTGCTTGAAGTGTAACGGCCGAATTCCTGAAATATGTTTTTATCTTGCCTATCATCTTGAGAGGCGGTATATGTGTAATATAGAGCATGTTGTATATTTTATGTAAGACGGCATTTCATGAGTTTTTATTTAAATGGTCATTTTAGTATATACAGTTGCCACCCTTCCACCGTAAGAGATTTTTTTTAAAATCAAGTCGCACCTTCGGTGGTACGTTCATAATTTTAATGTTAATGTTTTTTACCATTTCCATCCCTCCTACTGGGTGCATAGTTTATATGCTTGTGTGAGTTGTTAAATTTTTTAGTTTAAAGTAATCTGGTGTGCTGCAGATTTGCACCAGTGTAATCTTTCATCGGTTGTTGTGAGCGGTCGTGACTACGGCCTTGTCAAAAGGTAGCGGTAAGGTTCTCAGCCCGAAAGCTCATACTGCCAATATTTATTCTTTCTGCCTCTGAATAAAATTGTAACTTGATTTTCTGAGGGTGCTTTCTGATTATAATTTTAAATCTGTTAAAAAAAAGGCTTGCAGGGAAAAAAAGATTCCATTTGTTGAAAGAAATTTGATTTCTTTTCATCAGTTACCCACTGGCAAATACTTCCACGCTCACATAGTGTGATTAAATGTGTTAATGTTCTTGATGAATCGTTAGTAAATAACGTAAATTCTTAAGAAAAGGTTTTGAAAGTAAATTCACTGTTCATTCAGCTCCTGTTTTCTTTACATTATGATGTAGCTCTCCATTGTTATTTTCGTCACTCGTTTCCAGTCACCCCTGACTAGTGGCTTCGCTCGTCACACCACCTCAAGCGTCGTTTAGTACTGACTACAGAAATTTGTGGCTTATGTGGACCTTCTAGATTATTGTAGCCTACCCCCTCCTCCCCTCTTCTTAACTCCACATGCGCAGTCGTTTCATTAGCTGGCCTGTTGCTGGTACTTTGGAGCTCACGAGCGATTCCTTCTGCTGATTTCATGCAACTTTTTGCAACCACCACCCGCAAGGCTTGACGCTCCCGTCTCTTAGTAGGTGAGGTCTGCGTGGTATTGGTTCGGCTGTGGTTGTTTCTTCGCGTTTCCGCTTCACATTCACGTCACCAACAGCCGACTTGAGCAGCTTTAGATGGGTTGAAATGTCCCTGATGGATTTGTTATTTAGGTCACATCCAATGACTAGTCCAAGTTAGACGAAATAAGTGTCCAAGGAATAGAAAAGCAACTGAAATCACTCAACAAAGGAAAGTCCACTGGACCTGACGGGATACCAATTCGATTCTACACAGAGTACGCGAAAGAACTTGCCCCCCTTCTAACTGCCGTGTACCGCAAGTCTCTAGAGGAACGGAAGGTTCCAAATGATTGGAAAAGACCACAGGTAGTTCCAGTTTTAAAGAAGGGTCGTTGAACAGATGCGCAAAACTATAGACCTCTGACATAGATCTCTGACATCGATCTGTTGTAGAATTTTAGAACATGTTTTTTGCTCGAGTATCACGTCATTTCCGGAAACCCAGAATCTACTCTGTAGGAATCAACATGGATTCCTGAAACAGCGATCGTGTGAGACCCAACTCGCTTTATTTGTTCATGAGACCCAGAAAATACTAGATACAGGCTCCCAGGTAGATGCCATTTTCCTTGACTTCCAGAAGGCGTTCGATACAGTTCCGTACTGTCGCCTGATAAACAAAGTAAGAGCCTACTGAATATCAGACCAGCTGTGTGGCTGGATTCAAGAGTTTTTAGCAAACAGAACACAGCATGCTCCATTAAGTTTCGGGAATGCAGCCGCATGAATTCTGCTTCTTCTTCTAATATTTCGGCTGTATACCTTTCAGCCATCTTCAGAGAGAGCCGTACGACTGACGCTCCAGCGCTCGCTCCATCCTTTTAAACTCGCGGACCGCGCCACTGCGCATGCGGCCACAGATAAACAAGGCGCCAGTGATGTTGATCGGCGGCAAAGACGTACAATATGCATGAGTTACGTCTGTGGCTGCGCAATCGATCCATGCTGGGAGGTCGATGTATTACTGGGAGCTGAACTGTAGCGACGTCTTTGTAAGTTCAATATTGAAAGTGCCGGATTCCATGATTTATCTAATGTGAAACCGCTGTCTCTATTAATTAGATTGTTCGTTAAGAGAATTTCAATGGCCTCTTTTACTACGGAGTCACACCACCTCAAGCGTCGTTTAGTACTGACTACAGAAATTTGTGGCTTATGTGGACCTTCTAGATTATTGTAGCCTACCCCCTCCTCCCCTCTTCTTAACTCCACATGCGCAGTCGTTTCATTAGCTGGCCAGAAGTCAGAATTTCGACATTTTCATGTACCATAGAGTGACCAGAATCAATACAATGCTCTGCCACAGCCGATTTACTGGGTTGTAAGAGCCGAGTGTACCTGCGATGTTCCGTACACCTCTCTTAGACTGTACGATTCGTTTGTCCGATATATGAGAGGCCACATTCACATGGTATCTTGTAAACTCCAGGTTTGCGGAGTAGTAAGTCATCTTTAACGGAACCCAGGAGTGCAGCCGTCTTCGCCGGTGGACGAAAAATCACTTTTACTTTATGTTTAGTGAGGATCCGTCCTATTTTGGATGAAAGGCTTCCCACATACGGCAGGAAAGCCATGGATTTAAATGTTTCCTCGTCATCTTCTGCATTCCTTACGGACACCTTAGGTTTTATTTGTAGTGCCTTACGTATCTGTTGTGGAGAATACCCGTTGTCCTCAAAAACTCTCTTCAGATGTAAAAGTTCGTCTTTTAAACTACTTTCATCAGATATGACGTGTGCTCGATGTACCAAAGTTCTTAGAACACTATTCGTCTGCGAAGGATGGTGACAACTATTTGCATGTAAATATAAGTCCGTATGGGTCGGTTTCCGATATACTGCATGACCCAAAGTGCCATCTTCTTTACGCCGAACCAAGACATCCAAAAATGGAAGACATCCCTCCTTTTCCACTTCCATTGTAAACTGAATTTGTCCATGGATGGAATTCAGATGGTTTAAGAAGTGCTGCAATTTGTCCTCGCCATGGGGCCACACTACGAAGGTATCATCAACGTACCTCCATAAAACTGTAGGCTTCAAACTAGCAGACTCCAGGGCCTTCTCCTCGAAGTCCTCCATAAATAAATTGGCCACCAAGGGTGACAAAGGACTACCCATGGCGACACCGTCAGTCTGTTCAAAAAAGTCGTTATTTAATAAAAAGTATGTGGAGGTCATCACATGGTGAAACAAAGCTAAAATCTCCTTATCAAAACTTTTTCCAATGAGATCTAAAGATTCAGAGAGAGGTACCTTGGTAAATAACGACACTACATCAAAGCTAACTAATAGATCGGAGGTGTTCAGTTTCAGAGATTTTAATTTGCCAATTAAATCTGCAGAGTTCCTTATATGATGATCACATTTTCCCACAAGTGGCCTCAATAGTGACGCCAGGTGCTTGGCACAATCATAGTTGGGAGAACCAATATTGCTCACGATAGGACGTAGAGGAACGTCTTTCTTATGGATCTTTGGGAGTCCATAAAGCCTTGGAGGCACTGCACCACTTGGTTTCAGTCTTCGTATGACTTCCGGTGGAAATGGGGAGACATTCAAAAGCGACGCCGTCTTCCTTACCACCCTGTTGGACGGGTCTTTACTGATCTTCCGGTACATACTATCATTCATATATATGAATGTATATGAAAATGTCGAAATTCTGACTTCTGTTTCATCTTTCTGGGACTCCGTAGTAAAAGAGGCCATTGAAATCCGCTTAACGAACAATCTAATTAATAGAGACAGCGGTTTCACATTAGATAAATCATGGAATCCGGCACTTTCGATATTGAACTTACAAAGACGTCGCTACAGTTCAGCTCCCAGTAATACATCGACCTCCCAGCATGGATCGATTGCGCAGCCACAGACGTAACTCATGCATATTGTACGTCTTTGTCGCCGATCAACATCACTGGCGCCTTGTTTATCTGTGGCCGCATGCGCAGTGGCGCGGTCCGCGAGTTTAACAGGATGGAGCGAGCGCTGGAGCGTCAGTCGTACGGCTCTCTCTGAAGATGGCTGAAAGGTATACAGCCGAAATATTAGAAGAAGAAGCAGAATTCATGCGGCTGCATTCCCGAAACTTAATGGAGCAGTCTTTGCGCCGCGAAAACTTGAAGATTCACAGAACACAGCATGTTGTTATCAACGGAGAGACGTCTACAGACGTTAAAGTAACCTCTGGCGTGCCACAGGGGAGTGTTATGGGGACCATTGCTTTTCACAATATATATAAATGACCTAGTAGATAGTGTCGGAAGTTCCATGCGGCTTTTCGCGGATGATGCTGTAGTATACAGAGAAGCTGCAGCATTAGAAAACTGCAGCGAAATGCAGGAAGATCTGCAGCGGACAGGCAGTTGGTGCAGGGGGCGGCAACTGACCCTTAACATAGACAAATGTAATGTATTGCGAATACATAGAAAGAAGGATCCTTTATTGTACGATTATATGATAGTGGAAAAAAAAACGCTGGTAGCAGTTACTTCTGTAAAATATCTGGGAGTATGCGTACGGAACGATTTGAAGTGGAATGATCATATAAAATTAATTGTTGGTAAGGCGGGTGTCAGGTTGAGACTCATTGGGAGAGTCCTTAGAAAATGTAGTCCATCAACAAAGGAGATGGCTTACAAAACACTCGTTCGACCTATACGTAAGTATTGCTCATCAGTGTGGGATCCGTAGCAGGTCGGGTTGACAGAGGAGATAGAGAAGATCGAAAGAAGAGCGGCGCGTTTCGTCACAGGGTTATTTGGTAAGCGTGATAGCGCTACGGAGATGTTTAGCAAACTCAAGTGGGAGACTCTGCAAGAGAGGCGCTCTGCATCGCGGTGTAGCTTGCTGTCCAGGTTTCGAGAGGGTGCGTTTCTGGATGAGGTTTCGAATATATTGCTTCCCCCTACTAATACCTCCAGAGGAGTTAACGAATGTAAAATTAGAGAGATTCTAGCGCGCACGGAGGCTTTCAGGCAGTCGTTCTTCCCGCGAACCAACGCGACTGGAACAGGAAAGGGAGGTAATGACAGTGGCACGTAAAGTGCCCTCCGCCACACACCGTTGGGTGGCTTGCGGAGTAGAAATATAGATGTAGATGTAGAAGGCACTGAGCTCTCCCGGCTGAATCATTCTACTGTTACTGTACTGACAACACAGTACTCTCCGCTTCCCTTTGTACTGGCAGGTCCACCTCTTATACCGACATAGGCCAAGGGGAAAAGCCAGCAACACCGCACACAACATGCCAGTGTTGTAGGTAGCCGACGCCGCTGATACGAAGGCGAGGCATGCGGCGTCAAGCGACGATCTGCGTGACAGAGCGAGCAATGACAGCTCCCACATCTATTTCGTTCCTTTTCACCAGCCAGTATTATGCATCGTCGTCGCTAGATGGCATAGGAAAAGGAGAGTGAGGAGGAACTGTATCACTGCGTTTCGTTATCTGGTTTTTGTGTGCTGGATTTAGTCTTAAGGAACGAATACAAAGAATCAGAATACAAAATACATCTACTGAGTTATGTCTCAGTTAATGCAAACGAATACAGTGCAGATGTATAAATCCAAACTAACATAGAAACACATGACCAGAAAGTGCAGTGGCGTTTCATAAGTACTGTCCGAAATGACGGGCAACATTCTGTGTGGCAATGTGCGACTCTTCGCAGAAAGGATTGCTGAAGAGGATCGGTAGTGTCTGTATCTCTTCGAGTAATAACCCAGACAAGTTACCTTCTGTATCGAAGGTTACTGACACCAACAACCTTTACTTCATAAGTCACAATTTCAGATAGCCCCACAAAAAGAAATCCATTGGATTTCTCGCTATCTAGCTGGCTGGCTATGCTGCAGGACCTCCAATACCAGTCTATTTGGAACGGAAGGAATTGTACAGGTGGGGTCGCATTTTGCCTCTGAAGTGAGTGGGGGCTTCATCATGGATGTACCACAGGTCCATAGGAGAGGCCAAACTAGTCTTCCAACAAGTGGTAACGTAGCATCCAGGAAACGCAGATATCGCTCTCGTATCAGCCTTGGTGGTAGCACACGTGGCCCTATGAGATATCGATCGATAATACCACACCATATACTGACACGGCATCATTGTTGATCTCTTGTACACTGTGCTGTGACGGATTTCTTCTCCCCACTCGTGCCAATTATGCGAGTTCACTAGACCTTTCTTCGTGAAAAAGGTTTCGTAGGTGAACAGTATTGTTCGTGAAAAATGCTGGTCGTGCCTCTGACGCCGTAGGAAGAATTTGCAGAAGTCCAGCCCCTTCTGATAGTCTTTCGGCGACAATGCTTGTACCTTCTGCATGCGGAAGCGATGGTAATGGTATCTGTGCAGTACTCGTGTAACAGTAGATTGCGACAGTGCGACCGCAATGACGAGAGGCCTAGCGCCTATTCTTCGGACCTCTGCAACAGTCTGTAAAAAATTATCTTCGTCATCCGCACTGTTTGTCGACAGTCTGTCCCGTTCAATAAATCCTGGAGGTGCTACACATGCACCACAGGCCCTCAAGCGCCTATGCACAGAGTAAAATGTTTTTGCGGGTGGAAGGCGCCAGTTAGGTTCAAATCGCTCTGAGCACTATGGAACTTAACTGCTGAGGTCATCAGTCCCCTAGAACTTAGAACTACTTAAACCTAACTAACCTAAGGACATCACACACATCCATGCCCGAGGCAGGATTCGAAACTGCGACCGTAGCTTTCGCGCGGTTCGAGACTGTAGCGCCTAGAACCGCTCGGCCACTTCCGCCGGCGCCAGTTAGGAAACCTGTCGTGACAGAGTTGTCTTAAAATGTCAGGTGAGGTGAATGTCCGCATATTCCTCGTTTGTAAAACTTGCCACTAGTAACAATGCGAAGCGTCCGTTAGTAACTGTAGGTGTGGCGAGTATCGGCTACAGCTATTGTAAACACGTCATGCACGCCACGTTATTCCTTCTGCCAATGCCCGCTCTTAACGCCTCAAGGGCAAACATTCCCTGACACGAGACTGTACTCTCTGTCACCGCCACCAACCTGTGGTTCGTAAGTTCTGATCCAGTTCCACATACACTGCGATAGTATTTGTTATATTTTGTATCTTTCAAAAGGTGGCAGGTACAAATCATCTCATTGATGTGTCATGTGATGCATCTGTAGCTGAATAACACCTCGTGATCGTGGGTTCTGCCTGTTTCTCGTTAAATGATTAACCGTTTCTTTTCTTTTATGTACATAATACATAAAGAAGAACAAAATCAACAACGCTCCGTCACTTGTTGCACATAGCAGCATGCGGGCATCGCTATATTTTTCCTCAAACGACTCGCTCTATATGTTTTAAAGACGAATATTTTGAGCAACAATAAAACCATTAGCACTGAAACAAAGTTCTTCATTCAATATTTCTGCACTAACTTAAAAAAGTCAAGCCACTAATCGTGTTTCTTAAATCTGATTGTAAGAGTCAGTATGTACAGTGAAAGTGACATGTTGTTCCTGTCCAACAGAGAGTGCACACTTGTTTATTGACAAAGTAAAAGCGTTTTCAGTGAGGGTTGCTGCAGCTAAACTCCTTCTCAAAACGTTGTTAGAGACTAGGTAAGTTATTAGAGTAAATTTAACAACCTTGCCAGTAACTAGACCCAACAAACTAATTAGCAATAGCCGCTGAGTGGCTGCGCGGTTTGAGGCGCCATGTCACGGAGTGCGCGGCCCCTCCCGCAGGAGGTTCGAGTCCTCCCTCGGGCATGGGTGTGTGTGTCGTTCTTAGCATAAGTTAGTTTAAGTAATGTGTAAGTCTAAGGACCGATAACCTCAGCAGTTTGGTCCCTTAGGAATTCACACACATTTGAACACTTTAGTTAACAATAGCTCTTCTGATTAAATTTGATCAGTACATCCATGCAACATTATACCTCCCCACACGATAACATCTGGTCCAACAGAAAGATCATGTTCGACAATGCTGGACGCATCGTCATATGGCGAGAGCTAATGCACCCAAGAAAATTATTGAACGTGATCGTTTTGATGGTATAGGTGCTATGGCATGGGGAGACAAAATGTTGCATGAGCATACTGCCCTCCAAAACTTTGAACGTGGTGGTTTGTGTAGTACTTCCCGCCGCGGGAGTCGAACACGCGCCGACGTGGCCAGCCCATAGAGGGCTCCGCGCCCGCGGCGGCTATTCCGCGCAGCGGCGGCTCTTCCGCGCAGCGGCTCTCGCGCAGCGAGGGCGCCACCGCTACACCACGTGCAGACCGCGGCCAATAGCCGCTCCCTCAGGTTTCGTATATAGGGACCCGCTCTGCCCTAGTCCAGCAGTTCGCTGATGACACCGCCTTCCTAGCCCTTTATCCCACCCTTCAACGGTCCCAACGTACCCTCCAAACCCACCTTGACCAATTCACCGCTTGGTGCAACCAGTGGGTCCTCCGTGTTAATCCCTCCAAGACCCAGGCGATCATCATAGGCCGCACCACCCGGTCCTTCCGCCTCCATCATTTCTACCTCACAATTTATGGCCGTCCTAACCACCTCACTCCTACCCTCAAATACCTTGGCCTCACACTCGACCGCCACCTCACCTGGACTCCCCATCTCCTTACCATCCAAAACAAAGCTCACAACCGCCTCCGCCTCCTGAAACTCCTGTCCGGCCGGACGTGGGGTCTGCATCCTTCCACCATCCTTCACACCTACAAATCCATGATCCGCTCCATCCTTTGTTATGCCAGCATCGCTTGGATTTCCGCCCCTCCCCGGTTCTATAAAGCCCTCCAAATCCTCGAACGCCATGTACTCTGCTTCGCCTTCCGCATCCGCCTTCCGTCCCCCACGCGCATCCTGTATGACCTCATCCCCTTCCCCCACCTTCTCCTTTTCCTTGAACACATCCGCACACTATATATTGTCCGCCGCCTTGATCCCCCTCACCCCCTGGTGTCTCCCTTCCTCTCCACTCCCAACCAGTTGCCGCGCCTTTACCGTTGTGTCCCTCCCTCTCTCCATCTCCACACCCTCCATCTCCTTTCCCAACACAACTTCCACCGTCTACCCCTCCCAGATGATGAGCTTCGCCCTGACATCTACCCTTCCTACCAACTCTAACCCCCTCTTCCTGCCTCCTCCTCCAGGCTCCCTCTCCTCCCCCTCCCTCCTTCTGAGCGGATTTCCCCTCCTACTCCCCCTCCATCTCTTGTGCCTTCTTTAGTGTCTCTGTGCTCCCTCCTGCCCTGTCTTCCCTTTTCCTCTCCCGCCCCATGTGTCTCCTGCCTCTTCGTGAACCCACGGTTGCCCCTCCTCTCTTCATCCCGCCGCTTCCCCAGCTGCCCCATGCTCTCCCCTACTTTTCCATCCTCTCTGACCTTTCCCTCGGCAGGTCCCACGTGGTAGTTTTATTCTTCGTCGTGTGTGCTCCAAGTGGGTTTTAAGTGTGTTGTTTCGGAGTGTTTTTAATACTGTGGCCAACTTTTAACCTGTGCATGAGCATCCAGTGTCTTCTCTGTGTTTTAAGAAACGCCAACTGTGTTTTTTAACTTTCTGGTGACTTTTCAACTGTCCCCCATGAACGTCTACATGTCCATGTCTTTTTACCTCCATTTTCTCCCCTTACTCTGTTTTATGTTCCCCCTTTTTTATCTCCTTATGTATGTATTATTTTATTCTTGTTTTAGTTGTCGTGTCACTCGGCTGCAGAGCGGCGGATTGTGCTGCTGACAGCCCTCCCCTGCCCATATGGGGCAGGGGAATGAAATCACAATAAAGAAAAAAAAAAAACCTAGTCCAGTCAGTCTGGTACTCGCTCTGGATTGCGTCTCTATCTCGGCGGTACTGCGTTCTGGTCATTGCTCGTTGTTGACATTTGCCTGGCTCGGGTTCCGAGTGGATTTACTGTTGGTGTTTAGTGTTGTGGTTTCTAAAAGTGTCCGTTGTTGATCTCTTCCTTGTTGTGTCGGTCATAGTCGGTCGTTGTCGGTTGTTGTCGGTTGTCGTTGGTCTGTCGTCCGACTCGCCCTTGTGTTTACCCGGTGGTGCGTGCTCCACCGCCGCCGACTTCCCCGCCTGGCGGCTCCGATCTGCAGCCCAAGGCGTTCCCGCGGTTGGTTTTGCTTACTACAGTCTGACCGGCCAACGTTATTGTGACACTGCACTCCTTCCCCATGTTTTTGAGCGGTACATTTGTCCATTACTTCATTCTTATGGATGACAATGCGCGACCCCATAGAACTGCACAGGTGGAGGAGTTATTGGAACGAGAGGAAATTAGGGGAATGGACTGGCCTGCCCATTCCCTCGATTTAAATCCCGCCGAACATTTGTGGGATGCGTTGGGGGAGCACTTGCACACACACCAGCGACCATCGACCAGTTGTCAAAAGCGCTGGTGGAGGAATGGAACTCCAACCACACGAACTTCTTACCAACCTCGTGGCTAGCATAGGAACACGTTGCAAAACATGTATTACCGTCCACGGTGATCACACGCCCTATTAAAAACCACGTTCCGCCTTTTTTAATGCCCAGAAGACCATCACATACCGCAGTGACTTCAGTATAATTATTGTCTCTGAATAAAAGTGCCATTTCTGTTCGTCTCACTACGTATTTCTTTCAGTTACCTTCTGTACTACAATGTATCAGTTCTTTCTATGTATAGTCCAAGTTCCATCGAGCTACGTTACTTGGCAATAATACATCGTACGAATGTTATTTATGTCTTTAAGCTTCGCACACCAGCATACAAAGTACTCGTTGAGCTTTCTTTCGCCTGAGGCAGACAAACTTGCACGTTTTAGTTATCAATTCAAAATATAGCATTACACTATTAATTTTGTGTTTGTTTGCAACTGTGTGTCTGCAGTCCTAGTTTACATTGAAGCAGCCGCACGACAGTACCGTACCACGCCGCTAGAGAGCAAATGGCGCAGCCTATTGGTAACATGGCGTATCGCGCGGTAATTCGTTTTCTGCAATAACCGTGATGAGTTGGTGGAAGCTTACAGCAACAATGCGCCAGACGGTGGTCAGGAGGCGCAAACGCTTCTAGTGTGGTCAAAGAAGTGTGAATGATTAAGAACGAACTGGCGGGCTATGTCTCTGCGAAGAATCAAGCTTCGAAAGATAAGTAGAGATATTGGTGCTCGAAGCCCGGCGCATCACAAGCGAGGCAAGAATGGAAAAGTGAAAATCAGTCGTCGATTAGTTTTCAACACGTTGCATCATATTTTGAATCTGACAGAGGTCGCCGCACGCTGCATTCCGCTACAACTCATGTCGCCGAATCAGAGCAGCAGCGGAAATGTTCCAGCTGTGACAGGCCAGTCGATTTATTAAGTTCCTAATCACCACGGACGTGTGCTGCGAGTATCACTATGACCCTGAAACTATGGAGTATACCAAGTAGTGGAAACACTTGAGTTCGTTACCATCGAAAACGGCGAACACGCAAGCACCGTCGGACAAAGTGATACTGACTGTCCTGATGTGCTGATAACAGATTAGGCTATTAATGGTCAAACCGGCAAATCGTCACAGGAGCATACTACTGAAACTTCCTGACAAGGTTACGGGAAGTTGTCAAGTTAAAGTGCCGTGGGAAACTGTTCATGGGGGTGTATTTGCCCCACTACGATGCTCCGACTCATTCTACTCAGAATACATTCATACACGCTAATACTTAGGGCTATCAATTTTGCCACTCCTGTCGTCTCGTACTCTCCTGTATGGTGCCTAGTGACATCTCCTTCCATAAGGCGAAGAAACCATTGTGTGGCAGACATTTCCACAATGACGTATTTGTCAGTTTCGAGGTGGATAGTTTCCTGAACAGGCAGAGGGTATACTTCTGAAATCAAGGTCACTGCGACGTCATCAATCCTTGAGCAAATATGTTTCACTGATGGTTGAATGTGTAGAGACGTTCCAACACTGTCGCTAAGTTTCATGCTCATAGTTTGATTTTTAGAAACTATAATTAAAACTTTATGACCAGCCCTCATAGTTTAGCTGGTGAGGTATACAGTTTGTTTACTTCACTCGAAGAGAAGTGCTTGTTTACTCCTGAGTTTGCTGAAATCAAATGGTTCAAATGGATTTGAGCACTATGGGACTTAACATCTGAGGTCATCAGTCCCCTAGAACTTCGAACTACTTAAATCTAACTAATCTAAGGACATCACACACATCCATGCCCGAGGCAGGATTCGAACCTGCGACCGTAACGGTCGCGCGGTTCCAGACTGAAGCGCCTAGAAACGATCGGACACTGCGGCCGGCTGCAGAAATCAAACGCCCATGTATACATGGTGATTCAGCATCCACCACTACTGTGTTTTATGCAATCCGCAACACTTTCACCATTAAGATTTTCATACTCTCTCACAGGCTACATGCGAACCATTAGTCCTACAAAAAAAACGAATGAGACCTTTTTGTGAGAAATTTAATGTAGTTAAATTTTGTACTCGGATGCGTTTGCTGTAGAGGTTTTAGTTTTCGAATTATTCAAGAAAAACGTACAAAAGTGACCTTTAAACGCATTTTTCATGAATGACTCGAAAACCATGGCCCCCACTGAAAAAGTATCCCAGTAAAAATGTAATTACATTAAATTTACTACAAAAATATCATGTTCATTTGTTCTGTAGGATTAATGGTTTGCACGTAGCGAGTGATAGAGTATGGAAATCTTGCATATGGTATCTGAAGGTGTTGCGAGCTGCATAACCCCACACCGAACCCAGGGTTATTGTGTGGTTTGGCCCTCAGTGGACCCCCCTCGGAACATTTCACACCAGACGAGTGTAACCCTGTAACCCCAAATGTTTGTGAGGTAGAGTAATTATGGTGTACATGGAGACAGTCTTCGTGCAGCAGTCGCCGACATAGTGTAACTGAGGCGGAATAAGGGGGATCAGCCCGCTTTCGCCGAGGCAGTTGGAAAACCGCCTTAAAAACAAGCTGGCCGGCACACCGGACCTCGACACTAATCCGCTGGGAAGCAGCTCGTTAGACGGAGCGGCTAGCCGGGCGGGCAAAATGCTGGATAGTGTGCAGACTCATTCGAAGAAAAGTCTTTTACTTGTACAGCGAGAAATTTTCTCCCTGCCCTGGCAGTGACAGCTCATAGAGCAACTGTGCTATGAGCGGAATGTAACTGAATAAAGTAAACATGTGTCGACGGTAGGGCTGTGTATTTGTTAAACGTCGTGACTCTACTTTGAGGCGGTGGCTCTACTATCCGGCCCCTGTTCCCCTGCTTACTGCCTCCACGTCCTTCTGCTTTCTCTGCCTCTCTCTCTCTCCCCCCCTCTCTCTCGCACATACACACAAGTTGCTGGAGCCGGCTGTGCCGCCGTGCTGCTGTTTACACGGCTTCTCTAATTGATTCCGGCCTCCTCCGGCACTCCTGAAACTGAGCGCGGGGCTTGGCTGGCGGGTCCGCAGGCAGCAGGTGCCCGCACTCCACCGCCACTCTTAACATTTTCTTAAACTTCTCCTCCTCCTGGTCTCCTCCTACGACTGCGTAGCAGCTAAGTTCCCCTGCCGTCTGTCCGAACGTCCTCCAGCAGCGCAGGGAAGCTGCAAGGGAGAGCTATCAACATCTATTTTGGTAGGTATGGTAAATTTTCATGGAAAAATGGAACATTTTTGTTGTTCCTTCATTGTCGGTAAGCTTGATTATTCCAAGGCTCGTGTACTGAATTTTAGCAATGTACAGAGTACAGTTCATTGTCGACTTTCATCTGAATTTGCCAGTGTGTCGACTGCGACTGAAAATGAAGAAAACCGAGTTTTGTTCTGATACTAAACACATTTGAAAGGATGGACTGCCGCACAAATCAAAACAGAACTTCGTCAAGTTCACGCGGACTGTGCTTCATCACTGAAGACCATTTACTTTTGGATTAATGAATTTAAAGGTGGATTAATGGATTTAAACGTAGTCGGACAAGCACCGAAGACGAAACGCGTTACAAAGGAAACCATTGGCAAAATCCATAATATGGTAATGCTGTACTGGCAAATAAAAATTTTGAGATTACTGAGGCTGTAGGTATGTCAGCTGAGGGAATACGTAATATCGTGGGTGGAGAATTGGCTATGAATAAGCTGTGTACAAGGTGGGTGCCGCGATTGCCCACCGTCGACCACATGCGCAGCTAACATAACATTTCAGTACAATGTTTGACGATGTTTAATCGCAATCCGCGAGAATTTTTGCGCCAATTTGTGACTCATGATGAATCTGCATCTACATCTACATACATACTCCGCAATCCACCAAACGGTACGTGGCGGAGGGTACCTTGTACCACAACTAGCATCTTCTCTCCCTGTTCCACTCAAAAACAGAACGAGGGAAAAATGACTGCCTATATGCCTCTGTACGAGCCCTAATCTCTCTTTTCTTATCTTTGCGGTCTTACCGCGAAATGTAAGTTGGAGACAGTAAAATTGTACTGCAGTCAGCCTCAAATGCTGGTTCTCTAAATTTCCTCAGTAGCGATTCACGAAAAGAACGCCTCCTTTCCTCTAGAGACTCCCACCCGAGTTCCTGAAGCATTTCCGTAACGCTCGCGTGATGATCAAACCTACCAGTAACAAATCTAGCAGCCCGCCTCTGAATTGTCCTCCCTCAATCCGACCTGATAGGGATCCCAAACGCTCGATCAGTACTCAAGAATCGGTCGCACCAGCGTTCCATAAGCGGTCTCCTTTACTTATGAACCACATCTTCCCAAAATTCTACCAATGAACCGAAGACGACCATCCGCCTTCCCCACAATTGCCATTACATGCTTGTCCCACTTCATATTGCTCTGCAATGTTACGCCCAAATATTTTATCGACGTGACTGTGTCAAGCGCTACACTACTAATGGAGTATTCAAACATTACAGGATTCTTTTTCCTATTCATCGGTATTAATTTACATTTATCTATATTTAGAGTTAGCTGCCATTCTTTACACCAATCACAAATCCTGTCCAAGTCATATTGTATCCTCCTACAGTCACTCAACGATGACACCTTCCCGTATACCACAGCACCATTAGGAAACAGACGCACATTGCTATCCACCCTATCCAAAAGATCATTTATGTAGATAGAAAACAATAGCGGAACTACCACACTTCCCTGGGGCACTCCAGATGATGCCCTCACCTCCGATGAACACTCACCATCGAGGACAACGTACTGGATTGATTATAACACACCAGAGCAAAACGGCAGCAAAAAAATAATATATTGAGGCAGGTTGCCTACATGCCACGCAACCGCTCTGCACGAAAAGGCAGCTTTGCATCAGTCGCACTAGATCGGCCCTAGCATCGCCACCAGGGACGCGGACCAAGGGGTGGGGGTGGCTATTTGTATTCGCCACCCACGTGACCTAAAATAATACCTGCGATAACCTGCCGCGTGACGTTATTTAGGCCCGCGCACAGCCGTGCAGGGGCAATTCACGTGGAGCCGCAGCTACAGACTGACACCTGCTCCACTACGACGCCGCTGCCAGCTGCCGATCAGCTGCCACCTCGACAGACACCGCCTGCCGTCGACGGTCCAGTCTCCGTAGCTGGATGTCGTAACCTGGTTCACGAATTACACGGAGATATACAGGGTGTTACAAAAAGATACGGCCAAACTTTCAGGAAACATTCCTCACGCACAAAGAAAGAAAATATGTTATGTGGACATGTGTCCGGAAACGCTTACTTTCCATGTTAGAGCTCATTTTATTACTTCTCTTCAAATCACATTAATCATGGAATGGAAACACACAGCAACAGAACGTACCAGCGTGGCTTCAAACACTTTGTTACAGGAAATGTTCAAAATGTCCTGCGTTAGCGAGGATACATGCATCCACCCTCCGTCGCATGGAATACCTGATGTGCTGATGCAGCCCTGGAGAATGGCGTATTGTATCACAGCCGTCCACAAAACGAGCACGAAGAGTCTCTACATTTGGTACCGGGGTTCCGTAGACAAGAGCTTTCAAATGCCCCCATAAATGAAAGTCAAGAGGGTTGAGGTCAGGAGAGCGTGGAGGCCATGGAATTGGTCCGCCTCTTCCAATCCATCGGTCGCCGAATCTGTTGTTGAGAAGCGTATGAACACTTCGACTGAAATGTGCAGGAGCTCCATCGTGCATGAACAACATGTTGTGTCGTACTTGTAAAGGCACATGTTCTAGCAGCACAGGTAGATTATCCCGTTTGAAATCATGATAACGTGCTCCATTGAGCGTAGGTGCAAGAACATGGGGCCCAATCGAGACATCATCAACAATGCCTGCCCAAACTTTAACAGAAAATCTGTGTTGATTGCAAAATTGAGTGCGGATTCTCGTCAGGCCACACGTGTTGATTGTGAATATTTACAAATTGATCACATGTTGTGTCGTACTTGGAATGAAACTAAAATGAGCTCTAACATGGAAATTAAGCGTTTCCGGACACATGTCCACATAACATCTTTTCTTTATTTGTGTGTGAGGAATGTTTCCTGAATGAGGAATGTTTCCTGAAAGTTTGGCCGTACCTTTTTGTAACACCCTGTATATCGTAGTGCGCGTGCTCCAAGTAAACTCTTGTGGAACTTGTTTTCCGCGTGCAGCAGTAGAACTTCGTGAGTATTAGAGGCCGAGCGCTTCTAGGCGCCACAGTCTGGAACCGCGCGACCGCTACGGTCGCAGGTTCGAATCCTTGCATTGGGCATGGATGTGTGTGATGTCCTTAGGTTTGTTAGGTTTAAGTAGGAAGTTCTAGGGGACTGATGACCTTAGGAGTTGAGTCCCATACTGCTCAGAGCCATTTGAACCATTTTTTATTAGTTTTGGAGACTCGACCAAGTACGAATCTTTGAGTTACTGAACAAAGGCCTTCAGCCTGTCAGTCATTTCTGAATGTTAATCGTTTTGTTTCGTCGGAGCAGACGAGCATACTATTTTTTTTTTCAGTAAACTGCATTTGTGGAAAATTAGTGACCTTAGTTCGGCCTATGGCGGATTCTTCAAAAAACAATGGACGAAGGTTAGTGAAAGTGCACCGTAGAAGGCAAAGGCCATTTTGTCAGCTGGTAATATGATGGCCACTATCTTTTGGATTTTCAAAGCATAATCCTCCTGGATTACTTGAAAAAAGGCAGAACCATAACTGGACCCTATTATGCTTCATTGTTTGATGGTCTGAAACTTGCATTGGTTGCAAAAAGACGAAGGTTGGCACGCAAAAAGATGCTCTTTCAGCAGGGTAACGCCCCATCCCACACGTCAGCGATAACAATGACGAATGTGCAAGAACTGGGCTTTGAACCTGTTCCTCATCCATTCTGTACGCCAGACATAGCCCCAAGTGACTTATTCATTTTCCCTAACTTGAAACTTTGGCTTACTGGGAAATAAGTTGTAAAAGTTTTACAACAGTGGCGTCAGACATCGATAGTCTGTAATAAATAAAGCACCTATCCACATGCAAAGCCAGTCGTGCCCTGAGGAAGGCCGTTGCAATTCTGCCAAAACGTCGGTTTTAGTTTATTATTGTTGTTAGTTTTTAGCAATGACGCGGCAAAATATTTTTGATTTTCATTGTCTTTTCCGTTTTGCGACCTGTCGGACCAAAAAAGACGCTCATACGAATAGACCCGCCAAGACAGCATCACGCACCGCTTCCGGAATTCGGGTATACGTGGATGAACGATGAGGGCTGGTGAGCCGCCCAGTTTGGATGTGGTTTTAGGCGGTTTCCCACAACCAGCTAGGTAAATACCGGGCTGGTAACCACGCTAAGCAAACATTTAGAAAAGGACAGACGGAGGGGGGGGGGGGGCTTCAGGAACGGCATCTGGCCGCCAATTGCCCGTAAAAAAACTCCGTCCACAGGCCCTGGCGGACCCCATGGTACCGACCAGCCACCTTGTCATCCTCAGCCCAGAGGCGTCGCCTGATGCGGATAGGGAGGGGGCTGTGGTCAGCACACCGCTCTCCCGGCCGTATGTCAGTTTCCGAGATCGGAGCCGTTACTTCTCAATCAAGTAGCTCCTCAGATTGCCTCACAAGGGCTGAGTGCACTCCGCTTGCAACGACAGGGCTCGGCAGACCGGATGGTCACCCATCTAAGTGCTAGCCCAGCCGGACAGTGCTTAACTTCGGTGATCTGACGGGAACCGGTGTTACCACTGCGCCACGCCGCTGGCACCAATTGCCAATAACATTCTCAAAATCCAGATAAAATTGCAGAGCCCATAGAGAAACGGGAAAAGGCGAGAAAAAAGAAAGAGAAGGTTATCCATTTACAGGTACAGAAAAGTCTCACTAATCTGGACTTCTCTAAATTGAAATTCTTAATAATTCGGTATTCTTTTGTTGTGAAGTGAAACGTTGCGTTTCTGTGTCGAACATCGGTTATGGTATACTGCCAATTGTCATCGAAGTCCTTTGCGATGGCATACTTCAACAAAATCTTCTCAGTTTACAAGCAACGTCATTTCGAATAAAACACTGGAGCTTTCGATAGCTGCCACCACCATGGTCATCAGTTGATATAACTATCTTCAGGGGCTGGCATAGTGTTCTGCTTATACAGATGTAATGACAGCGTCTGGAACCTTCCAGATAGGGCCGAAGTGGCGCATGCGCTGAAGGCGAATTGGGCAGCTCTTAGCGGTTCCGTCCCGCAACGAGGTTGTGATGTCACACTGATCGGCTCGGGGACCATAAGAAATACGGGTCTCAAGACGAAATAGTGACGTCACCCTAGTGGGCTTGTCCGCTACTTTGCGAAAGCTCGGCTCGTCCGAAATAGTCACTTGCTCGCCGCCCGTGGCAGCTGCTGGCACTCGCAAGACCCGCAGTGTGACGTGCTGTGACTTACGCGCCACGGCCCGTCTTCCTCGTGGGCCTCTGGCCGGCCAGAGTGGCCGAGCGGTTCTAGGAGCTACAGTCTAGAACCGTGCGACCGCTACAGTCACAGGTTCGAATCCTGCCTCGGGCATGGATGTGTGTGATGTCCTTAGGTTAGTTAGGTTTAAGTAGTTCTAAGTTCTAGGGGACTGATGACCACAGCAGTTAATTCCCATAGTGCTCTGAGTGATTTGACCCATTTAACCTTGAATGTAAATACCATAGAGCTTCTTTACGCAGTTATAAAAGATTAAAAATGGTGAACCTTGAACACTTACATGTATCTTTCTGTTACGAGGCTAATCTCTGACATTATCTGTTTCCGGCAATGGATGTCTCTTTTCTCTCCTTTCTAGATATACGCTTAACCATTCAACTTTCTTAGGAGGTGAATTTGTGATTATTACTTCTATGTTAATTGTTTTCATACAAACTGATGTCGAATGGCGACCGTTGTCGATTGACGTCCTTCGTCTAGTTTCTGTTAGTTCGGAGCTGCTGTAACATTGGGTTGTCTAATATAGATAATTCATTCTTGTTGCAAGTTTCAAAATTCAAAATATTTTTTAATAACACATAAATTGTATTATTTAAATTACTTTGATAATTTACTTTGATTATAGTTTAAATAAGCAAATTCAAACTTAAATACATTGACTAACACATGTTTTAAATACGTAATGCATTGTTCAGTACCGTGATTCCGAGAAACGTATTAAAAGACAGAGGCATCCTTCATTATATTGAACAGTGACAGACAGGCCGAACACTGGAGTAACCTCGACAAATAAGTGACATGAGTAAGATAAATTAGCACAAAAATAGGTAATATAGAATTTTAGCGCGCTATACAAAAACCATACTCGATAATTTTTGTAAATTTCAACAACAACACTAAGCTCATTTATACAGAGGGGTCCAAAAAATGTGTCCCCTGTTTAAAAGTCCATAACTGGCAGACTAATTGACGGAGTTGTCTCATCTTTGGTAGTGTAATAGTATGTAGTTCCGGCAATTGCCACACAAGCGTTGTATTGTGTAGTTTTGTTTTGTCAGATGACAGTCGCCAGATAGTGTTTTGTTCTTAGTTGCACCTAGTTACTCGAGTAAACATGGCTGGCGATGAAAGGAAGTCGGTTTTGAAGTGGTATTTTAAGTACGAAAACATTAATGAGGTTCAACGGCGATGGCGAAATGAGTGTCAAATAGACCCACCGACACGTTTAACGATTCGTCGCATTCGAGACAAATTTGAAGCCCAAGGCTGTGTTAAAGATGTACACAAACAACGATCTGGACGACCTGTAACAGTAACAAGTCCAGCTAACTCCCGTCGTGTGTTACAACAATTCACTCGCTCACCACAGAAGTCTGTGAGACAATGTGCCAGTGAAACTGGAGTGAGTCGCTCAAGTGTTCCGCGAATTTTAAAGACAGCAAAGTGGAAGTGCTACATCCCACGATTGCTACACGCAATGAAGGAGGACGACCCAGATCTTAGAATGGAGTACTGCGAGTGGTTTACTAACATGGTGCGCAACGATGAAGAGTTTGCAGAGATGATTGTGTGGTCTGATGAGGCACAGTTTAAACTCAATGGTACAGTAAATCGTCACAATTGCATCTACTGGGCCGCCGAAAATCCGAACGTCCATGTAGACAAAGGCTTGAATTTGCCAGCAGTAAATGTGTGGTGTGGGTTGTCTTATCGGGGCTTGATTGGGCCATTCTTCTTTGACGGCACAGTTACCGGTGAGGTGTACCTTCAGGAGCTTCAGACATCCATTTTACCTGCCATCCGAGACTTGTAAGGAGACGGAAGAGTTTACTTTCAACAAGATGGTGCCCCAGCCCACTACCAAAGTCGTGTTAGGGCGTATCTCGACGAAAATCTACCAAGAAGATGGATAGGCCGTAGAAGTGATGTGGAGTATCCACCACGTTCCGCAGACCTAACTCCTCTGGACTTTTACCTGTGCGGAACACTAAAGGACGTCGTTTATCGACAAAAGCCTCGCACAGTGGATGAACTTCGAGAATCCATCGTAAATTCATGTGCAAATATCCAACTGAACAAGTTGCAGTCAGTAGTTCGTGCTGCAGTTCGGCGGCATAGTTTATGTGTGGATGTTAATGGTGACCATTTCAAACACCTACAGTGATATTTTTAAATTGGACTTTAAGCTACACCTTCACCAAAAATGAGTCAACTCTGTCAATTAGTTTGCAAGTTATGGACTTTTAAACAGTGGATACATTTTTTTGGACCCCTCTGTAGTAAAACGTTAACGGGTTTTTTCACTTTCCAAACGCTTCACCTGTGACCGACGATTAGCACCTTGTCTATCATTGTTAACCACAGTCAGGTAACGAAGATAAATCCTCTTCAGTTCGCTTCTTGAAGCCCACATGTCAAGTAGTTTTGAACTCCATCGTTGTGGTCGCTGAAGAGTGTATTAAAGTGCAGTACAGTACAGTACATAATGGGCAATCAAGAAGTTTCCGTTCGAAGGCCGTGTTGTCCCGACTCCGTACGTCAGTCAACAAAATTACCGTGAGAATTCTGGCAATCATCCCTGCGATTCACCAGGCTGAAGAAAGTCATTTGCGTGAACACCGTATCCTGCTCCGTGAAGAAGTCCGTAGTTGCCTGCTGCACATATTTGTCCGACATGTAATCGCTGACCCTTCAAGGCCTTATTTAAGGGACCGAAGGCGTAATATTCGCATGGGGAAAGATAAAGCTACAGGGTGGGTGCTTGAATGTCTACCAACTTGTTGTTGTCCGTAATAGATGAGGCTGGTATCCCAGATTGATCGGTGTCTTGTGTCGAATCGCAGCCATTCCACAACGGTGGGTTTTGACAGGCAAGCTGCCCCAAACACATTCTTCATTCTCCCATAGCTGTCTATCGGTGTTTGTCCTCTGGTAGAGCAAAAGAATAACAACGCGTTGGTCCCGTTTTGACATATTTGGCAATATCGTCACCTAGTTCACGTTTCCGCATTCACCACACGCACGTTGGAAAGGCACGAATGCCACACTAAACACCTCGCCTGCAGGTCCGTGCTTATGCAGCGTGATTTAGCTGCCTCTGTCTACGGGATTTATTCAACCCGCAACGCCTTCAAATAACATGCACAAATTTTGACATTCTATCACTCGCTACATGCGAACTGTATGAACAGAACCTTTTTGAAGGAAATTTAATGCGGTTAAATTTTGTACTGGTATAGTTTTGTTGGAAGCGGTACTTTTCGAATTATTCAAAAGCGTTTTTCTTGAGTAACTTGAAAACTGTGGCCCCCAATGAAAACATATCCCAGTACAAAATTTAAATACATTAAATTCACTTCAGAAACGTCTTGTTTATTAGCGAGAGGATATGAACATCTCGCGCGTGGTTTTTGATGGTATTGCGGACTGCATAAAACCTATAGGAAGGGGCAGATGAATCACTATAAATACCAATATACACTATGTGATCAAAAGTATCCGGATACCTGGCTGAAAATTACTAACAAGTTCGTAGCGCCCTCCATCGGTAATGCTGGAATTCAATATGGCGTTGGCCCACCCATAGCCTTGATGACAGCTTCCACTCCCGCAGGCATATATCTAATCAGGTGCTGGAAGGTCCATCATATTTCGGGCTTGCAGCCGGATCACGTTGACATCTTGGCACGATATTTCGGCTGACTAACATGCAGCCATCTTCAGGTGAGTACGAGACTGAAGATTACTGGTGCGCGTCGTTCTATATATACCGAAAATTGGCGCGGCGGCGCCTGCGCAGTGGAGCGGGCCCCTATCTAATTTGGCGCGCTCTGCAGCACAAGCGGGCTGCGCATGCGTAGTGGTGTACCTACATTTGCGCTATCTGTCGTAAAGCGCCTTCGCGCAGCTGAGGCGCGGTAGTCGAAAGTATAAAATCAATTTTCGTCAGCCGTCGCAATAGATGCAGAACAATGTCTGTGTGAAGCGATTAAAGAAATTACAGGATCCCATGCTTTATCCATCTGAAAGCCGCCGTCTCGATTAATAAGATCTTCTGCCAATCGTATCTCCACGGACTCCTTGATAATGGATTCCCAAAAAGATCTAGTTGTCGCTAAAATTTTTGTTCCACAATAATCCATGGAGTGTCCCGTCGAGATACAGTGTTCTGCTATGGCTGATTTGTTGGGCTGTAGTAGACGTGTGTGGCGCTCATGCTCCACGCATCTTTCCCGTACTGTGCGAGTAGTTTGGCCAATGTAGGATTTGCCACATTTACAAGGGATCTTATAAATACCCGCCTTCCTCAGACCCAGATCGTCCTTCACAGAGCCAAGCAAAGCCGATATTTTCGTAGGTGGTCGGAAGATCACTTTAACACAATGCTTCTTCAAAAATCCTTCCTATTTTAGAGGAGAGGTTACCCACATACGGAAGGAACGCCCTGGACCTGACCACCTCTTTGTCTTCTTCTTCTTGTTTCTCTTTACATTTCTTCTTTGTTATAGCTGTGCGGATTTGGCGTGTAGAATATCCATTCTCCCTGAAGACGGATTGCAAATGTTCTAATTCTTTAGGAAGGCTGTCCTTATCAGATACCACATGTGCCCGGTGCACCAGAGTACGCAGCAAACCCATGGTTTGTGCAGGGCGGTGGCAGCTTGTCGCCTGCAAATACAGATCTGTGTGTGTGGGCTTCCGGTAGACGGAGTGCCCCAAAGATCCATCGATTCTACGATTGACAAGGACATCCAGAAACGGCAGACATCTATCTTTTTCGACCTCCATGGTAAACTGAATATTCTTGTGAATGGAATTCAGATGTTTTAAGAATCCTGCCAGTTTTTCTTCTCCATGGGGCCAAACTACAAATGTGTCATCCACGTAACGCCAGAAGACTTTCGGTTTAAATTCAGCCGACTCGAGTGCCTTCTCCTCAAAGTCCTCCATAAAAAGGTTTGCTACCAGAGGGGACAAAGGACTGCCCATGGCAACACCGTCAACTTGTTCAAAATATTCATTATTGAATAAGAAATAAGTTGAGGATAGGCAATGATGAAATAATGCTGTTACGTCGGCTTTGAACCTTCTGCTAATGAGTGCCAGTGAATCCATCAGTGGAACCTTAGTAAATAAAGAGACGACATCAAAACTCACTAATAAGTCAGAATTGTGGAGTTGGAGCGACTTCAGTCTACTAATAAAATCGGCGGAATTACGAATGTGATGTGGACACTTGCCCACATAAGGTCTCAGTAACGAAGACAGATGTTGTGCTAAGTCATAGGTTGGCGCACCGATATTACGGACAATAGGGCGTAATGGTAGTCCCTCTTTATGAATTTTCGGAAGAGCGGACAAGGGCAATGCGACGGTACTTTTGCCACGAAACATCTACAACGAGAAGATTTATAGCCTCCTTGGTGAATCCACATATCGGAAGATCGACAAGGATCCGACGAGCAGAGTAGAAAGAAAAACGACAGTTTTGTTACACTCTTCTACGCTTCCACCTGAAGTCATTAAAAGACTGAAACCGCATAGCTCTGTTCCACCGAGGCTTTATGGTCTCTCCTCTAAAATAGGAAGGATTTTTGAAGAAGCATTGTGTTAAAGTGATCTTCCGACCACCTACGAAAATATCGGCTTTGCTTGGCTCTGTGAAGGACGATCTGGGTCTGAGGAAGGCGGGTATTTATAAGATCCCTTGTAAATGTGGCAAATCCTACATTGGCCAAACTACTCGCACAGTACGGGAAAGATGCGTGGAGCATGAGCGCCACACACGTCTACTACAGCCCAACAAATCAGCCATAGCAGAACACTGTATCTCGACGGGACACTCCATGGATTATTGTGGAACAAAAATTTTAGCGACAACTAGATCTTTTTGGGAATCCATTATCAAGGAGTCCGTGGAGATACGATTGGCAGAAGATCTTATTAATCGAGACGGCGGCTTTCAGATGGATAAAGCATGGGATCCTGTAATTTCTTTAATCGCTTCACACAGACATTGTTCTGCATCTATTGCGACGGCTGACGAAAATTGATTTTATACTTTCGACTACCGCGCCTCAGCTGCGCGAAGGCGCTTTACGACAGATAGCGCAAATGTAGGTACACCACTACGCATGCGCAGCCCGCTTGTGCTGCAGAGCGCGCCAAATTAGATAGGGGCCCGCTCCACTGCGCAGGCGCCGCCGCGCCAATTTTCGGTATATATAGAACGACGCGCACCAGTAATCTTCACACACGGTACGGGACTACAAGTCCCACCGCCACACCTTCACCTGCCCATGTTAGGCAATAAATTCTGCCTGACTCATGTAGTACTATCACCGTCAGAGGGCGGTACGGGACTATAAGTCCCACCGCCACACCTCCAAAGTGAATTGCAGTGACGCAGTTACTGCACAGTGGAAATTTACTGGCTCACCAACACAGTTAGACCGCAATAGACCGGTGATGCTGTATTGCAACCTATCACCCCGGACTACAAGTCCAATAAAAAAAAAAAAAAAAAAAAAAAAAAAAAACAGTAATCTTCAGTCTCGTACTCACCTGAAGATGGCTGCATGTTAGTCAGCCGAAATATCGTGCCAAGATGTCAACGTGATCCGGCTGCAAGCCCGAAATATGATGGACCAATCAATACGCCGGGAAAACTTCAAGATACACAGGTGCTGGAAGGTTTCTTGGGGAATGGCAGCCCATTTTTCACGGAGTGCTGCTCTGAGGAGAGGTATCGATGTCGGTCGGTGAGGCCTCGTAAGGAGTCGGCGTTCCAAAACATCCCAAAGGTGCTCTGTAGGATTCAAGTAAGGACTGTGCGCAGGCCAGTCCATTACAAAGATGTTATTGTCGTGCAGCCGCTCCGCCACAGGCCGCGTATTATGAACAGGTGGTCCATCAAGTTGAAAGATGCAGTCGCCATCCCCGAGTTGCTCTTCAACAGTGGGAAGCAAGAACGTGCTTAAAACATCAATGTAGGCCTGTTCTGTGATAGTGCCACGCAAAACAACAAGGGTTGCAAGCCCCCTCCATGTAAAACACGACCACACCACAACACCACCGCCTCCGAATTTTACTGTCGGCACTACACACGCTGGCAGGTGACGTTCACCAGGCATTCACCATACCCACACCCTGCCATCGGATCGCTACATAGCGTACCTCGATTCGTCACTCCACACAACGTTTTTTCCCTGTTCAATCGTCCAATGTTAACGCTCCTTAAACAAAGCGAGGCGTCGTTTGGCATTTACCGGTGTGATGTGTGGCTTATCAACAGCCGCTCGACAATGAAATCCGTTTTCTCACCTCCCGCCTAACTGTCATAGTACTTGCAATGGATCCTGATGCAAGTTGGAATTCCTGTGTGATGGTCTGGATAGATGTCTGCCTGTTACACATTACGACCCTCTTCAACTTCGGCGGCCTCTGTCAGTCAACAGACGAGGTCGGCCTGTACGCTTTTGTGCTGTACGTGTCACTTCACGTTTCCACTTCACTATCACATTGGAAACAGTGGACCCAGGGATGTTTAGAAGTGTGGAAATCTCGCATACAAACGTATGACGCAAGTGACACACAATCACCTGATCACGTTCGAAGTCCATGAGTTCCACAGAGCGATTCTGCTCTCTCACTATGTCTAATGACTACTGAGGTCGCTAATACGGAGAACTGGGCAGTAGGTGGAAGCACAATGCACCTAATATGAAAAACGTATGTTTTTGGGGGTGCTCGGATACTTTTGATCACATAGTGTAGGTGTTCCGCAACGTCTCAAACGGAAACTTTCTGATCGTCCCTTTTTCGGCACATTTTGTCTTTGGCATCCTATGAATCCATTTCACAACGTCGCAGCAGCATAAGTTATTAAACCGGAGACTCGGCAATACGAAGAAACGCTGTGCTAGATCTAAAAACACCGCTGAATTTCTCTTCCCTTGTATAAAAATAAACAGCTTACGTTATGGGACACATGTCACAAGCAACTGAAATGAGCTTGTGCTTCTCAGTCAAAGCTTTAACGCAAGTTCGTGCCTGATCTCGACTGCGAAGTACTGAGATGCCTGTGAAACGCGTGTACAGAATCCACGGCACTTTTAAACAGGATATGTCGCTACGAGCACTGTAATGACATTCAAAATAGGCAGAGCGCTTACGGACAAGTCTTACGCAGCACTATAGTCACGTGACTTTTGGAGTCTACAAATGTTGATGAAAAAAATTCTGTTCTGCGCATCTGAATATTCCTAACGTTTGGTTATGTAGCACAAACTTTGTTTTAAAACATTAACAATAAATTTGTGTCGCAATTAATGTTGACAGTTGACTCCGCGTACCATCGTGACAAAAACAAATTTATTTGATATACAAACCTTCTCTGTGAAACCTTAACATGTGTTCACCTTACCTTCACAGATTCCTGGACGATGCCAACCAATCTTCTGCACTCGACACGGGCACAGATCCACGGGGCTCATGGGGATCAGCATTCCTAGATATTGAAAAAAATTCTCAAGTCATTCTCGTTTTCGACAACGGTTGGTGGACAGAGGCACTGAAATGAAATGATCGTATAGCAGTAATTGCCCACCTGGGGTAAATCTTTTCAGTTGACGCCACATTGAGCGACCGGCATGTTGATGATGATGACCACACAACACCTTCTCCAGGAATGGAGAAAATCTCCGACGCGGCTGGCAATCGAACCCAGGCCCACGTTATGACAGTCAAACGCGATGACCACTCAGCTAAGGAGGCGGGCCATAGATGCACTAAACTATAGGCTTATGTCTCTGAGGTTGGTCTTTCGCAGAAATCTGGATGTTTATAGTGCCGATAACATAAATGACAAATATAATGTTTTCCTCAACACATTCCTCATGCTCTTTGACAGTTTCTTTCAATTAGAACGTTCTAACCACGTTACTATCAGTAAAAGGCAGCCTGTGTGGCTGACTAGTGGGATAAGGATGTCATGTAGAACAAAGTGGAAATTATATCAAAATATTAGAAGCACAATAAAATAAAAACTATATGGTCCGTCATGAAAGAAGTGTCTGGTCAGCAGCACAATGTCGACGATATAAAGTCAGTTCGTAGTAAAAATATTTCTGTCGCTGATAAGTCAGATACATGTACAATATCTAACAATTGTTTTCTGAACATCGCTGGTGAATTAAATAAAAGGGAATCATATAACTCTCTTGGAAAATGCCTCTCCGAGACTGATGTCTGAAATACTCCTCCGTGATACTGACAAGAGGGAGATTAACTAAATCACTGAAGACTAAGAACTTTCATGGATATAATGGATTACCTACCAGAATATTAAAGTACTGTGCTTCTCATGTTAGCGCTGTACTTAGCCACATTTGTAATTTTTCCTTTAAGAATGGTCAGTTTCCTGAATGATTAAGGTACTCAATAGTAAAGCCTCTTTATAAAACGGGAGAAAGGGATAATGTAGACGATTTTAGACCTACTTCTACGCCCCCAGTATATGCTACAGTTATTGAAAAGGTTGTTTATATAAGGGTAATTGATCATTTTATTTCACATAATTTGCTATCAAATGTACAGTTCGGTTTGAGAATTGGTTTAACAACTGACAATGCTACATTGTTTTTTCTCTGTGGGGTACAGAATGGTTTAAACACAAAATGTCATGCGCTAGGCGTCTTTTTTGATTTAACTAAAGCGTTTGATAGTGTTGATCACAAAATATTGCTCCAGAAATTGGACCATTATGAAATAAGGGGCGTAGCCGCGAATTGGCGAGTCACTCGTCTTTATGGATGACAATTCGCGCCCCCATCATGCACAACTTGTGAATTACTTCCTTCACGATAACGTCATCGCTCGACTAGAATTGCCAGCATGTTCTCCAGACATGGACCCTATCGAAAATGCCTGGGATAGATTGAAAAGGTCTTTCTATGGACGACGTGACCCACCAACCACTCTGAGGGATTTACGCCGAATCGCTGTTGAGGAGTGGGACAATCTAGACCAACAGTGCCTTGATGAACTTGTGGATAGTATGCCACGACGAATACAGGCCTGCATCAATGCAAGAGGACATGCTACTGGATATTAGAGGTACCGGTGTGTACACCAGTCTGGACCACCACCTCAACGTGCTATGTGTGGTTTTCATGAGCAATAAAAAGGGCGGAAATGATGTTTATGTTGCTCTCTATTCCAATTTTCTGTTCAGGTTTCGGAACCCTCGAAACCGAGGTGATGCAAAACGTTTTTTGATGTGTGTAGTTACGTTTGCTGAAGGATGTTGTGTGCAACATTGGCACTGTTTCTAATGGTGCAGTTCATGACATAAGTTCACGGCTTGTAGAAAATAAATTAATGATAAATCACAATAAGACTCAGTTTTTACATTTTCTAACATACAGTTCAACAAGACCTGACGTTATAATTTCACAGAATGGGCATATGATTAGCGAAACTGAAGAGGTTCAAATTTTTTGCTGTTTAGATAGATAGTAAACTGCCGTGGAAAGCCCGCGTTCATGATTTTTGTTCAAAGACTTAATGCTGCCATTTTTAATATCGGAACGGCATCTAAAGTAAGTGATAGTTCGACACGAAAAGTAGTCTACTTTGCTTATTTTCATTCGCTTATGACTTACGGTATTATATTTTGGGGTAACTCTTCTCATTCTCAAAGGACATTTTTGGCTCAGAAATTGGCGGTTCGGGCAGTAAGTGTTATAAGTTCGCGAATCTCTTGTCAACCCCTGTTCACAAGCCTGTGTATTCTGACATTGGTCTCTCAATATACCTATTTTTAATGTTCTTTCTTGTTAACAATATCAGTTTATTCCCAAGAATTAACAATTATTTTCACTCAGTTAATATTAGGCAGAAATCCAATCCGCATTTGGATAGCACTTCCTTGGCTTTTGTGCAGAAATGTGTGCGGTACACTCCTGCATCCATTTTCAGTAAGCTACTAGAAGAATACAAAAATCTTACCAGTAATCCTCGCGCTTTCAAATCGAAGCTGATGAGTTTCTTCATGGGCCATTACTTCTGTTTTGTCAATGAGTTCCTTAAAAACTTAAGCTGATTCCTATGTTATATTGTTGACTGCGTTTACATAAACCTATGGCTTGTCGTTTTTTGGGTTCATAAACATTTCATGTACTGGCACGTTCCATGACCTTGGAGATTTGCTCCTCAATTTGGTCCTACGGAACTAGACGTGTAAAATAAAACAAAATAAATGTACTACACTCATGTATTACAGCACTAGTAATTCTGGAGATAGAAAACAACGATCGTGGGAAAGTCAGGTAACTTATTTGATCCACGAGACCCAGAAGGCGGAGACACCGGCGCTGAGTTTAACGTCGTGTTCCTTGACTTCTGGAAGGTGTTCGCTACAGCTCTGCAATGCCATCTAATGGATGAAATAAGAGCGTACGGAATATGAGACCAGCTATGTAAGCGGACTGAATAGTTTCTAGCGAACAGAACACGGCTTGCTTCGGGAAAACTCCAAGGGAATGTTGTAAGACCATTACTCTTGACAATATACGTAAGTGACCTTGTGGATAACATCAGAAATTCCATGAGGCTTCTCGGGGATGATGTTGTTGTGAACAGAGAAGTCGCATCTAGGAAATTATAACGAAATGTGGAGGATTGACTCTTGGTGCACTGACTGTCAGTTGACACTGAACATAAAAAAGTTGAAAGTATTGCGCATAAATAGCAGAAAGACCAATTTTCTTATGATTATACGAATGCAAAACGATCGGTGGGAGCAATTACATCCACAAAATATCTAGCAAAGAACGTGCGAAGCGATTGGAAGACTTGTCAGGAGCCGGCCGGAGTGGCCGTGCGGTTATAGGCGCTACAGTCTGGACCCGGGCGACCGCTACGGTCGCAGGTTCGAATCCTGCCTCGGGCATGGATGTGTGTGACGTCCTTAAGTTAGTTAGGTTTAATTAGTTCTAAGTTTTAGGCGACTGATGACCTCAGACGTTAAGTCGCATAGTGCTCAGTCATTTGAACCAACTTGTCAGGAAACGTAATACACCCGAAAATGAGATAACTTGCAATGCCGTCGCTCGTGCAATGCTTGAATATTACTCATCCGGCTGTTGGCCGTGTTTGATGGTATTAATCTGTAAGACAGAGGAGATTTAAGGTTTATTCAGTAAGCGTGTTAGCGTTGTAGAGGTGTCAGTCAAGTCCAACGGCAAACGCTCCACGGTGTGGCTTACTTTTAAAATTCTGTGGGGGTACGTTGCCAGAAGACTCAACCGATACAAGGTGTCCCAGGAGGGATGGGCTATATTCAGGGATATGACAGGAATGATCAGTCGAAGTAAATATGTGCCGCTAACATGGGCTCTAAAATACATACATTAAGACCTATGAGGACTATCTCATTTTAGATACTTTGAAATAAATCTCTTCTATAACAAGCTCTTTACTTTTGATGGAGGTAGTGTGGACCAAAACAGAAAAATAGTCTAGTAAACATGGGATGGAAAACGCATTCCTTAAGAGTTACGAGCATTTTTTCAGTTGAAGAGATGTATTTCACAGTAGCGAAGATGAACAAATGCTCATAGCTTCATAGGTATGCATTTTTCAGCCCATGTTTACAAGACTTTTTTGCTTCGAATGAGCTTGGCTCATATATAGCACAACATTAACCATTCCTCCTGCGGCGCCCTGTACACTGTTTCCTCCTACTTATAACTTGCAGAAAAGGTCACGAAATTACATACATTCGAGCCCACACGGGTGCTTACCAAATCCGTTCTGTCTGTCAACCTTTCGCTACTGGAGAAGAAAGTGGCGAAATTGAGAGTCGTACAGAAACTACCCTATGCCACACACCGTAAGGTGGCTAGTGGACTCTAGATGTAGAAGATGAAACAGATTTATTTTTAATTCTATACATTTGCGGTAGTAAAAGTTGTGGTGACAGCAAGTTATAGATTGCCTAACACACAAATTGAGCCACCCAGAAGACGTGGTCGGATGCCGATGTAACTACATACACGTACACATGACTGGCGGGTATGCAAATGATTAGAGCTGCAATTCTCTGTGGCAGGATAATGGCCACCAGAGTGCATTAGTGTTGTTTGTGTTTAGTTGTGTCTGGTAGAACGTGAACAGCGTTGAAAGCTGAGTGGCCATTGCGAAGTACATGACGCGTACTCCTTGGAAAGCATTATCATCACCTGCCACAGTTCACTGTGGGTCTTCATTTGGCCATCTAGTCGAATCGTGCAATACCCAGATTTGTGGGACATTTGGATGTGAAAGCGACCAGATGTTGGACGCCATGGGAACGTGGCGGCAAGCATACTCATCTTCAAGGTTCCAGTTCTCACCAGGAGAAAGGATAGCCGTATCGTGCACCAAGCACATCGTAACCCCTTCACATGTATTCTTGCCATCCGAAAACAAGTAATGGACACCCTTCAACATTCTATCATCCCGCACCATTCGAATTTGAGTCGTCTCCGATACCTCCAAAAGGCCGTGCATACGATTTCAAGACCTTAGAGACGTGAAGTAGGTGACAACTTCATCCTAGTCGATGACAATGCAAGACAGCACCGTCCTTTAGCAGTGTCTCCATATCCTCAAAGATGCAACATCAAACGACTGCATTGCCCAGCGCAGTCCCCTTACATGAATGCAACTCAGCATGCATGGGACCTGTTGAAGGTGGCCATTGCAGAATTCCGAACCCACCTGACCATCTTCAGGACCTCACTGAAGCTCCACTGAGGAGTGGGACCTCATACCCCAAGATAAACTAGACGGTCTAATCCAGAGCGTGCCTCGCAGAGTGGAGAAACATGCGTGTGTGGGGAAGACATATTCTCTACTGGTGATTAATTATAAGCAACATGAGATAAAGATTTTCACTGATTTTGTTTTCAAGATGTACTGAAACGTCCCCTTAGAAAAATTATACATGACTGTGCTTAAACTGACACACAATATTTTTTTAGCGCAACGCAATCTGACTTTCAGTAATCCCTACAAGAGAATGGCCCTGACTAAATTAACCTATACGTTTCACAAATCACTTACCTCACAAAAATCTTCATTACTCGAACTACTGCAATACAGCGAGCGCCACTACTGCCAGCTAAATAAAAGATTCAAACTATGGAAGGCACTAACTACTGATGGGCTTAGTTAGCAAATGAAAGATTTTAATAGAGAACAAACAATGTATTTACCTTAATAGTCATAATATATATAGCAGTTCGTGCCATCCAGTCTTACAAATTTCAAAACTCCGCCATTTCTCTCCCCACATCCACCACTGCTGGCGGCTTACCTCCAACTGCGCAACGCTACGCGCTGTTAACAGCCAACTGCCCAACACTACAATAGCCAACAACAATGCAAACCAGCCACAGACTGCACGCAGCACAGCCAGTGATTTTCATACAGAGCGCTACGTGGCGTTACCGATATTAAAACCTAAACAGCCTACTTACAGTACACTTAGGTGAGAGCAGGGTTTGTCTTGTAATGATTTTTTTGTAACTAAGCAAATTCGATCTTGTTTTCAGAAGGAATAATGTTTATATTGTTAATAAGGTATTGTACAAACCGCAGTGGATGTATGTCACGGACATTATGGATCCTCATGTGTTACCTGTCATACAGCAGTACCACAATAACATTTTTCAAGAGGACAATTCTCTTCCTTAGATGGTATTACGATGCGAGTCGGTAACTGGAGTTGCTAGTGATAAATGGATGGAAGATGGCCATAGGAATGTGGACATGACAGCAAAAGTACACTTTAAATAAATATGATTTACTCAACTTGTGTCGAAAAGCTGCTACACTGTTGACAACTTGTGGCAGCCGTGGCTAGCTGTAAGCAGAGGCCCGACACAGATGTGCATCTCTCCACTGTGGCTGTTTGCTGACAGAGTAACTGGAAGTAATCTTGACTAGAACACTGATGTCCAGGTGCCCACCGCTTATAACACCGTCCTGGAGGTCTCCACTCGTCGGCGGTCTGTAGGTTCTTCATTGGTGCGTCGCCCACAGGTATATTCAAGATAGATATAGATAGATAAGCTATGATGCTACAGATGGCACGTGTCTCATTGAACTATCTGCGTGATGTTGAGGCACCCCAATAACCGGGAAGATTCCCAGATCTGTCCTCAATGGAACTTGTGCGGTACCAGCTCGGATGTCGGCTCCATCCCACTGCCAGTGTCCAGGATATCAAAGTCCATTTAGAACAGTTGAAACCTCCGCTTAGAAAAATTTATGAATTACTGTGCTGATAAACCTCTTACGTTATTTGATTCTCAAACAGCTGAGCAAACTGAACGTACTCAGACATTTCTCTCTTTACTTATTCTGATCATCCCTACACTGACACACAATATTTTTAGCGCAACGCAATGTGGCTTTCAATAATCCCTACAAAAGAATGACCCCCTCTGGCCTCGATGGAGGCGGAGGCACTGTTGCAGTTGGGAAGAGTGTCAACAAGCTGTGGTTCAAATGGCTCTGAGCACTATACGACTTAACTTCTGGGGTCATCAGTCGCCTAGAACTTAGAACTAATTAAACCTAACTAACCTAAGGACATCACACACATCCATGCCCGAGGCAGGATTCGAACCTGCGACCGTAGCGGTCGCTCGGTTCCAGACTGTAGCGCCTAGAACTGCACGGCCACTCCGGCCGGCAACAAGCTGTGAATCCTCTCCTTAGACGAGCTGGCCCACAACTGTGTAAGTAGGCTGTTTAGGTTTTTATGTTGGTAACGTGACGTAGCGCTCTGTATGAAAATCACTGGCTGTGCTGTGTGCAGTCTGTGGCTGATTGGCATTGTTGGAATATGCGCTATTCTAGTGTTGGGCAGTTGGATGTAAACAGCGCGTAGCGTTGCGCAGTTGGAGGTGAGCCGCCATCAGTGGTGGCTGTGGGAAGAGAGATGGCGAAGTTTTGAGAGCGGACGATCTGGACAGAGACAGTAAATTTGTAATACTGGATGTCATGAACTGCTATATATATTATGACCTTTGAACACTATTAAGGTGAATACATTGTTTGTTCTCTATCAAAATCTTTCATTTGCTAACTATGCCTATCAGTAGTTAGTGCCTTCAGTAGTTAGAATCCTTTATTTAGCTGGCAGTATTGGCGCTCGCTGTATTTGAATAGTTCGAGTAACGAAGATTTTTCTGAGGTAAGTGATTCATGAAAGGTTCATACTGCCAAGATCTTGGTAGTCATGACTCGAATTTATAACTATTGACTAACGTCATAAAACATCCCAACACGTGAAAATTCATTTCAGTTCCTCCTCTTCTTCTGGGTGCTTCACATTTTTTGTTTGGCAGCGGAGTAGGAGGAGGAGACAGAGGCTGTAACAAACTGTGATTTTCCTCCTCCCCCTCCCCTGCCCCCCCCCCCCCCCTGCCTCGCTGATCTCAAACTTAGATTCGCATCTGATTCAATATAATTTTGTAATCGCTGTGTTTTGACGACAGAGAGGAGGAACTAACACGTTCTGTCGCCTGGGGAGCGTCGTCTATTCAGGAAGTCGCACAGGCAAAGTGTGAGGCGCAGACCGCTGGCGGCTGGCAGATGTAGATGCGAGCGCCGCCTGCAAAGAGATGTCGGCCAGCCGGGTCCCGCAAGCGAAAACGGCGACGCGGGTCCGGGGCCGCCATCTGTGTGATTGGACGGGGCCCACTTGCGGCCTTCCTTTCCATTAGAGTAATGGCGCCGGCCTGTGATCTGCCCCGCAAAGTGGCCGACGCCAAAGTACTCGAGCTGCACAGCGTCGCACTCGCCCGCGCGCCTCTGTCCACCTCCTCCACTGACGGTTTCAGAATACGGCTGCGAAGCCAGTGTCATGACGTAGGTGGGTTGTGGGTGGGAGAGCCGCCTCCTCTTCTTCCCCCTCCCCCCGTCACTCCGATACCACCGAGCCACCTCCGCAACACCTAGTCCGCGTACGCAAGCCTCGCGCCACAGTTGCTTTTGTTTTGGGTCTTAACACATTGTGGAAGGAACCCGAGTAGGACTTGGGCAGCGGCAGTCAGCCAGGTAGACGGCGCCCCAAGTTTTGCTCGTGCTGCGGGCCAAAAATCGTAGGTAACATGCGCCTCCTGCTTTCTGTTGGTAAGGTCCGCCTCCGTAGCCGACCACCATGCAGGGAACCCGGGTTCAGTTCCAGGCCGGATCGGAGATTTTATCCGCTCGGTGACTGGGTGTTGTGTTGTCATCATCACTGCATCATAATCGACGCATAAGTAGCCGAAGTGGCGTCGAATAAAAAGACTTGCATTTCGCGGCTGAACAGCCCCAGATGGGGTCTCCCAGACAATAATGCCATACGATCATTTCATTTCATTCTATTGTTCGGACCATGTAGAAAGCACAGGAGAGGCATTGTAAAATGTAGACTTTCAAGCCGGCCGGAACGGCCGAGCGGTTCTAGGCGCTACAGTCTGGAACCACACGACCGCTACGGTCGTAGGTTCGAATCCTGCTTCGGGTATGGATGTGTGTGATGTCCTTAGGTTACTTAGGTTTAAGTAGTTCTAAGTTCTAGGGGACTGATGACCTGAGAAGTCCCACAGTGCTCAGAGCCATTTAGACTTTCAAGGCCGGAAATATCACACTTATTAAAATATTCGGGGCTATTACGTCGTGGTCACTTGAAGTTCATATTTTTGTTTCCACTCGCGGAGGACATCTTAAGGGTTGGATTTAGTCTCTTCGAAGATCTGACGCACACGCTGGCTTGCTACTAACTGCAGTCAAATTCCGTTTCCGCGTGCTCCCACACTTAGGCGTGACGTAACGTGTTTTGAATATTGTACCGCAGTTGGCCCTTGTCAGTTACTGTAGTCCGCTGTTGCTATCACCTCATGATGGCCGGGTGAGGTGACCCAGCGGTTCTAGGCGCTTCAGTCCGGAACCGCGCGACTGCTACGGTCGCAGGTTCGAATCCTGCCTGGGGCATGGATGTGTGTGATGTCCTTAGGTTAGTTAGGTATAAGTAGTTCTACTTTCTAGGGGGCTGATGACTCAGATGTTAAGTCCCATAGTGCTCAGAGCCATTTGAACCATTTTTGAACCTCATGATGGAAGACTGGTACACATGTTCTTCAGCACTGGAATACAGATGTCATTCAGTTGTACAGCATCCTCCTTCCGATCTTACTGGGGTATTTAGTAGCTCCTTTGGCCTCTCTGTATAATTATTTTTAGGATGTCCGCTTGTGGCCGCCAGTATCTGAGTTTTATGGGAAAGAATCCGATGGTCTCCCGGGTGCAATGCAAGTTCCGCAGAAGCAGGTCTGTTTCTCTTTATCTGTAATTGCTCCTGTGTTCTTCTAGTTGTTTTCGGACCGTTCTTTTGGTTGTATCCACGAATGCACCCTCACGACAACGCGGAGTTATGTAAATTCCCGCTTCTTTTGGGCTGAAAGCCCACATATGTAATAAATAAATCAAAATAACTTAGCGAAGCATTTGAAGTACTGTATCCCTAAACTGATATTCGTAAAACAAGTGTAGTAGTAAAAGCTATCCTAAAAAGCGGCATCCAAGACGTGTCTGCAAAGTGTAATCCGAAGTCAATAAGAGCCAGAAAGGAAAAACGTGCCGAAAAAATAAAAACAGAAAAAAACATCCCGGTGGCGTTCAAATCGTTATGCAGCTCTTTGTATGCCTGAATGATACAAAATGCACCACACAAAGGCAAGTCGTGGGCAGAACGGTGCTTAGAGTTATTTATGCGAAACAAAAACATTTCGTATGTGTGTTTATTTTTACATTTCGTAATAAGATTGTGAAGATCAGGTAAACTAAGTTTTATCATTTCAAATGAAACCTCGTACACATCACTGCACTGACCTTTTCAAAGCAATGGTTTTCGGAAAAGTGTTAAAAGCAGCAGTCCAGTTGCCCCACACAGGGCGACTGAGGCCAGTCTCGGACGTGTTGAGTCTTCTGACTGGTTTGATGCAGCCCACCACGGCTTCCTCCCCTGAGCCAATCTCCTCATATTAGACTAGCACTTGCACTAAACGTCGTCAATGATTCGTTAGATATGTGCCAATCTCTGACTTCCATTACAGATTATACTGTCTGCAGTCCCTTCTGATATAGGGGGGCTGTCAAATGAACACGAGATAGACGCAAGAAAGTAAATAAACTGTGTATTATTTCAAAAGTAATCGCCATAACTGTTCATACATTTATCTCACTGTGAGACAAGACGGTCAGTGCCTCCATGGAAAAATTTTTGCGGTTGTCTACGGAACCATGATTGTACCTGGAATAGCAGCTCTTTGTCTGAAAAAAATCGATGGCCAGTAACCTCTTTCTGCAGGGACCCAAAAATCTGTAAATAGCATGGGGAGAGAACGGGACTGTATGGAGGATACATACGTAAGGGATTCCCAGCGTAACTTCTACAGCGTAGTCGAGACAACCTTCGCGACATGTGGGTCCTATACATCCTCCATAAAGTCCTGATACAGGGTGGCGCACGAAATGTGTTACCATTTTATTTTTGAATATAAACTGTATTGTCAATACAATCTGAAAGGAACATATACTACAATGAAGAGCAGTCCATGGAGATTTGTTCTAACTCAGCACATGCTCAATATGTCCACCATTTCGTTTCTTAACTTTCTTCAAACGAGCACTGAAGTTAGCGATTACCCTACGGCACATGTCTTCCGTAATTTCACTGCAAGCTTGAAGAATAAGTCTTCTGAGCTTCATTAAATCACGTGGACGTTTCGGGAAAATTTTTTCCTTTACGTAGCCCCAAATAAAAAAGTCACATGGTTTGAGGTCTGGACTATTGGGGAGTCAATTTTGTCCGTCATTGAAGCAATCTGGAAACCTGAGTGAAATGATCCGCATGTAGAAATGCTCGTGTAAAAACTCCAACACAGTGTTTGCAGTATGTGGCCTTGTTCCATCTTGCATGAACCACTGCGAGTTGAAGGGCAAGGCAGTAGCAAGAAGCTGTGGAATGAAGCTATTGCGAAGCATGCTCAAATAACGCTCGCTGTTCACAGTTTCTTCAAAGAAAAAGGGTCCAATAAGTCCGTGACTGGAAATTGCTGCCCACGCTGTAATCCTCGGAGCATGATGATGTCGTTCATGAAGCACTTGTGGGTTTTCAGTGGCCCAAAAGCGTACATTTTGTTTGTTAACCACACCGTCTAAATGAAAATGCGCCTCGTCTGAAAACCAAACGTTATTGAGAATTTCTTCCCTATCCTCCGCCCACTGAGCAAACAGTAGTCTCTGCTGCTTGTGTTCTTCAGTGAGCTTCTGTGTACAGGTCATCTTGTATGGGTACATATGGAGGTCACTTTTAAGAATGCGTTGAACGGAGCGTCTGGATATTCCCAGTTGCACCGCTGCCTTTCTACACGATTTCCCGGAACTTCTCTGTACAGCAACACGTACCGCTTCAGTATTCTCCGGCGAACAAACAGGTTTAGGCCGAGGTCTCTTCGCTTCCAATACTGTTCGCGGGCACTGATAACCTCGTTGTTGTGCGCCCTGAAACACTAATCATCATCATCATCATCATCATCATCATCATCATCATCCAATACTGTTCCTTCCTTTACAAATTTATCGTACTCCCTGTGGATGGTCTTCTTGCAAGGGACCCATCGTGTGTTAAGCTGTTGTCGAAAACGCCTCTGAATCACAACAAGGCTTTTCGTTTCATGAAAAAGTAGCACAATTGCCGATCGTTGCTGTGCCGTCAGTCTTCCATTGTAAGCTATTGCTGCTTACTAGTCTCCTAGCGGCAGTATCGTGAATTACACGTCATTTCGCAACTCATTTGTTTTTCCAAGCTCTGCTGGTACTGCTGTAGAGATCCCACCGGAATATCTAATGTGCGTCGTAAATTGTGAAAGAAACAATTGGTAACACATTTCGTACGCCACCCTGTATCTCCCTATTCGATTTCCACAGTTCTGTTGTGCTGAAGAAAGACATTCGTGGCCGTCTATTTGCTTCGGACGAAGAGGTGCATGACCGGGTGCAAAAATGGTTCTGTACGCAACCACAATCATTGAAAGTGATCCGTGGCGGCTAGCTCAGATCTTCCACCGAAAGCAGAATCTTTGGTCAGCCTTATAAGGAAGGGAGATGGCACTCGGAAAGCGAGGTGTGATGACTCTCGAGAAGCAAGTTGCTCCTGCGTGGAGCAGGGGTCTGGTGAGACAGCTCGTGAAGGCCTGTACCGCGACATACAGCTCTGCGGTTGCGGTCCTTTTTGTTCTAGCCTGGTGGTGCATGCCGTTGTCATCAATCTTAAACCGGAGCCGTGGATCTGCCGCACGTCCACTTGTATGCAAGATTTCATTTTCTTCGGCCTCTTCTCTTGGTATGAATATGAAGATGGCATCTGTTCTTTCGGACATGTCTGGCAATACCGGCCATGACCTTCTTCTTCTGTACAGATGCACACATATTCCCCGAACTCTTACGGGACTTGGTAAGAATGTCTTGGGGTAGGACACTACGAATGTAGTGTGTTGGCCCGCATCTCGTGGTCGTGCGGTAGCGTTCTCGCTTCCCACGCCCGGGTTCCCGGGTTCGATTCCCGGCGGGGTCAGGGATTTTCTCTGCCTCGTGATGGCTGGGTGTTGTGTGCTGTCCTTAGGTTAGTTAGGTTTAAGTAGTTCTAAGTTCTAGGGGACTGATGACCGTAGCAGTTAAGTCCCATAGTGCTCAGAGCCATTTTTTTTGTAGTGTGTTGACAGAAAGGGTGAGAATGTGCGTCTCGCGGGAGGCGTGCGCGAGATAGTCCCTGCAGTGGCGCTATCCTCTGTGCCCTCGGTGGCTCAGATGGACGCCGGCACGGTAGCTCAGCATGTTTGGTCAGAGGGTTAGCTGCCCTCTGTAATAAAAAAACTGGGTTAATCGATCAACAACGAACTTAAACGGATGTCTTACGACGTCACCCTCGAGCCGATGCAACGAACAAAATCGAACAAAACGGAAAAAAAAGATGGATAGAGCGTCTGCCATGTAAGAAGGAGATCCCGGGTTCGAGTCCCGATCGGTGCACACATTTTCACCTGTCCCCGGTGATGTACATCAACGCCCGTAAGCAGCTAATGGTACTGATTTAACTGTAATTTTTTTCTCTTGGTGTATCGGACCTAACTTGAAAGGAATGAAGATTATTATTTCGGAGGCTGGTGTATTACATGTCCTTGCACTCTCAGTCTATGCTCTGTGACCGCCTTCTCCTTGTCTTTCACTTCTCGGTGGTGCGAGAGAAAGATAGCCTCTCATTTACCATTGGAACCTTGTTACCTCACCGAAACTGTAATAATTACGTGTGTGATGTACTACTGTTCGTAAGCCCGCTTGTGAGCGACTTAATTTAATCCTTAGAGCGCTTTGCCTGCATAAGAAATTGATGAGTATTTACTATGTTTTAGTGCTGTCCACGGAGCGCGCTGAGTCTAAGGAGTCCTATGTCACCGTGCGGTTGATGTCCAGGGAGGGGACTGATGACCGTAGATGTTAAATCCCATAGTGCTCAGAGCAATTTGATGTCCAGGGCGTGTTTTATTTACCTGTTTGCTTGCTGGCGGGAGAGACGCAGAGTTTTTCACTTCTCCCACTTTCTAAATTTTACTGAACGCAAATCTGTGCAGGATGCATCCTTAGGGCCCTGAGTTGTTTGTAGAATTCCATTTAATTTAGATGACTTAATATTTTTATTGTAATAGAATTCCCTTTGTATTTCCTCGTAATTGTTGTGTCACCTACAGTGAAAATTGTTTAAAGGGCCTTGTTGCCTTATATTTGTTAGTTGGCACTTGCTACTAACGTGACCGAATTGGAGGAGCCCTTGTTTTACGGCCGATTGTTTTCGACTTTGCTTAACATTATGCATCCAGGCTGTACTTCAGTATCTTGTTTATTCGCTATGTTCGGGTCGTGTGAAGATGTGCTACTTGTATCTTAACTAATAAAATATTCTGTATCTCAGGTGCGCCTGCCATATTTGTTATTTAAGTTCGGCTGACCCCTTTCAGCCGCGGCAGCAAGCTTGGGTCCCTTCGGAGCGTTCGGTCGGTTCACCGGCTTCCCGGTTTCCGCAAAATGCGCCATACAGATGGGAAATGCTAGCCGGTGTGTTGATGGCAACAAGGGGTTTCCAGTATGTACAGAGCCTGCCTCTCTATGTGCGGATCCCGTAGACAAGATTATTTTCGAAAATTATTGTGTACACTTTGGCTTTCAGCTTGGATCTAATAGTTTATTTGCTGTCTTGTCAGACTCTGATATGTCTCTTGTGATAGCGTATCAGCGAAAGAAGTTGTTCCAGTTGTCAGTTTCTTTAAAAGTAAAATTTTATTCTCGAATTTTTCTGCTAGTTAATTGTTCTTATGGCCTCTTTGGAATTTCTCTTATTAACTACTTGTTTGTTTTCGAGTGGTACATTTATTTGCTGAAGTAATATTGAATGCTTAAGAAATTGTGGAATTAAATTCTTTTCATGTTAGTGCTCTGACGAAGGCATAATTTCATGTGTGTTATACTACTTATTGGTTTTAGTCTCTTTAGAGGCATGTTGTGCTAGATATAGAAAATTATTTGTCTTGTATCTTGACAGTTTTATGGGACAATATTGTGTGGCTTTAAATCTTTTCCTTGTTTTTAGATGTGGGTCAGTTAACAATTTTAGGGGCTCTTTCAGTTTTCTTGTTAATCAGTTGCTTTGGTAATTGCTGACACTTGTTATTTGTGTTTGTTATTTATATCTGTATTTTTATCAAACCGTGAATGTTATTGAATAGAATAACCCGTGGGGCTCAGTCATTCTACACCAAAGAGTCAAAGAAACTGGTACACCTGCCTAATATCGTGTTGGGCCCCGCGTGCACGCGTAAGTGCCGCAACACGACTAATGTCTGAAGTAGTGCTGGAAGGAGCTGACATCATGAATCCTGTAGGACTGTCTATAAATCTGTAAGAGTTCGAGGGGATGGAGATCTCTTCTGAACAGCACGTTGCAAGGCATTCCAGTTATGCTCAACAATGTTCATGCCTGGGGAGTTTGGTGGCCAGCAGAAGTGTTTAAACTCAGAAGAGTAAACTGGAGCCACTCTGTAGCAATTCGAGACTTGTGGGGTGTCCCATTGTCCTGCTGGAATTGCCGAAGTCCGTGAAATGCGCCATGGACATGAGTGGATGCAGGTGATCAGACAGGATGCTTACATACGTGTCACCTGTCAGGAGTCGTCTGCAGATGTATCAGGGGTCCCATATCACTCCAAATGCACAAGCACTACACCGTTACAGAGCCTCCATCAACTTGGACAGTCCCCTGCTGACATGCAGGGTCAATGAAATCATGAGGTTGTTTCCATACCCGTACACGTCCACCCTCTCGATACAATTTGAAACGAGACTCATCCGACCAGGCAACATGTTTCCAGTCATCAACAGTCCAATGTCGTGCAGTCGTCAACGGTACACGAGTGGGCCTTCGGCTCCGATAGCCCACATCGATGATGTTTCGTTGAATGGTTCGCACGCTGACACTTGTTGATGGCCCAGTATTGAAGTCTGCAGCAATTTGCGGAAGGGTTGCGCTTCTGTCACATTGAACGATTCACTTCAGTTGTCGTTGGTCCTGATCTTGCAGGATCTTTTTCCGGACGCAGCGATTTCGGAGACTTGCTGTTTCACCGGATTCCTGATATTCACTGTACACTTGTGAAATGGTCGTACAAGAAAATCCCCACCTCATCGCTGCCTCGGAGATGCTGTGTCCCATCGTCCGTGCGCCGACTATAACACCACCTTCAAATTCACTTAAATCTTGATAAACTGCCGTTGTAGCAGCAGTAACCGTTCTAACAACTGTACTAGACACTTGTTGTTTTATATAGGCGTTGCCGACCGCAGCGGCTTATTCTGCCGGTTTACATATCTTTGTATTTGAATGCGCATGCCTATACGAGTTTCTTTGGCGTTGCAATGTATTTGGATCCTTTTCCGGAAATCCTTAGATAGTCAAGGCACTTGTCAGAAGTCACCGACCGTCTTGTCTCACAGCTACGGCGATTACTTTTGAAATAATACCCAGTTTACTTAGGTTTTCTATTTTTCTTTATACGTACTAAGGCAATGCTGTATGTCTTAACACATGTCCTATTGTCCTCTTCCTTCTTTTTGTCGGTGTTCTACATCTATGCCTTGCCTCATCGACTATGCAGAGAACCTCCTGATTTCTTGCGTTACCGGTCCACCTTATTTTCAACATACTCCTATAGCAGCGTTTCGTAAGCAGTGTTCTGCGGACCCCTGAGGGTCCTCGGATATCGCTCAAGGGTTCGACAACACGTTACGTACTTTTTTTCATAAGTTTCAGGAAAGTAACTTTTGAATGGCCGTACTTCTTCTAACCTGAAAATGTAGATGAAAATATCGAGAAACCGGGCAGTACGATATTGGCTGATTGACAGTTAAAGGCATTTTAGAAGAAGCTGCGAGAAGGCTTTGTACAAGATGGATACCACGTATGTTGTACGGTGTGCGTCTCTGATAAACAATCCAGTGATTCTGATCGTGGCAAGAAACAAGACCACTCAAAGCAGAAAATACATACCCATTCGCTGACAAGATGTAGTAAAGTTGAATACCAATTCTGTCTAAAGCGGCTAACATCGAATTCTCCATTAAATGCGAGAAAGTACGAAAAACGGACCCGAACTAAAATAAAGTAGAATTCGAGCAACACATTTAAATCAAACAGTTTACACACGGATTCGTAAACAGGGACAAATGTACGTGAGTCTACAGAACGCTATGTGACGAAGTAGCTCCTTTGAAACGAAAACAAATATGAAATCGTTTACTCCAAGCAACATAACGGATGCCAACAAAAATAAACACGAGCAACATATTCGCAATGCAATGCAACGAGTGCGATTCACGTAAGAAGTCGTAATCAGGATCACAACGCGATGAAACCAACTTCTGTGTTTTGTCATATCAGATGATTTTAGATTTTTAGATGTTCTAAGGAGCAATTTTTTCTGCTTGATAATGTTAACAAGGTCTAAAGTGCAATAATGGGATTTATAAATATATAATTTTTCAATCAAAATGCGACCACAACTTCATTCACATAAGTTTACCTGACTCTGCAGGTAATCGTAGTTTTTGATAAGATTTCTCGAATACATTGTTTGCAAGGTCACAAAAAACTATTGCGATCTTGCAAAGTAATATATTCGAGTAATCTCACCTTCTTTAGTCTTTTAGCTTCCATGCATGCACTTTACTACAGGCTACTAGGCCCATATATAAATTAGAAATGAAAAATATTGTCATCTAAACCGCATATTTCGAATAAAAAATACGGATTTTTGCGCCATATTTTTCTTGTATTCGTAATTCATTGCCAGGCAACTAAAAGCGCTACTTCCATTCTCTAGTTCTGTTTCGTAACAGCAGAATTTGGTGTTCTGTGATTTATACCTTGAAAATGCGGGGTGTTCACCTGTCAAAATATCGGCAGTTTTCGAATACGTCACCGAACCGCATCCCCGGAATTTGTTTAAACACTTCAATGTAGACGTGTTTGGTTTAGTACAACTTAGTATGGGCTTCACCCGTAAGTTGTTGTATGTACTTGGTTTAATTGGAGTGAGTTGCTCCTAGTAACCGGCCGGTGTGGCCAAGCGGTCTGGAACCGCGCGACCACTACGGTCGCAGGTTCGAATCCTGCCTCCGGCATGGATGTGTCTGATGTCCTTAGGTTAGTTAGGTTTAAGTAGTTCTAAGTTCTAGGGGACTGATGACCTTAGAAGTTAAGTCCCATAGTGCTCAGAGCATTTGAACCATTTTTGCTCATAGTAGACCGATCTTGGTGAAACAGTGTTCATGATTAAGTGCACACATGCACAGTGTACATGATAGTTAGAGCAGGTCTGAACACACACACATGCACCTTGCGCATGGCCAGCCAGTAATAGAAAAGAATTAACAGATAGGCTCGATACGAACCCGCCTCATTGCAGTGTGAATTACCTGGTGGCTCCACTCCAGGAAATATGAAACGTATCTGGTGCCTCTTGGAGCCATTGCTTTGTTCCCAGAAATTGCATCTTAGATAAGGGAAATATATTCAGATACATCGAAAATATCATGGGAGACTGTCTCAGTAGCGTACTACAATGACTAAATTAGAACATCATTTTGCGGTTGATTTACTGAAGAGACGCGAATCACTTCGTGCTTCTTCCGCTATGTTATGTATGACTGCAGAGCGAAGTGGTACTCGTCAGACAAGTCAGTTTTTCAGTTTTAAGTATGAACTCATGGCGCTAGGAAGTGCGCGGTCAAGCTCGGTCATATAAGAGCAAAACGGATTGTATTACAAGTTCATGAATGTGTGATTTGTATTATGATATGTTAAAACCAATTTTCTTCAGATCGAAAGTGATAAAGGATTGTATTTTGACTAATGAAGGTAACTGATGATTTCCGCCAGTGGTCTTGATAGGCGTTTGTATGAATGCACGACAGTGGAGTACAATTTGCAATTTTATCTGAAGAAAAGTTTTACTAAAAATAACTTGCACAATTATAAACTACCGATTTTAATATTTAGATGAGGTAAAAGCCTTAAAATCTTTCACTGTATTCCTTAAAACCCTCTCACAGAAGCAAAGGACTCAAGACTTACGCGTTACTTGTGTGCTGGGACAACGACACTGCGTTAAGGCGCCAGATTGGTGGAACCACTAGAACTTTAGTGTCTCGTACTGATGTATACAGACAGAAACATGTCCCTTACTCATGCTGCTACTGTAGTAAAAATAGAGACAGTTACATACCTCTTGTGGTAACACAGGGAAGTTTCATTAACCTCGTGTAGCCGGTATTGGCTTCGAAGGGACGGTGGATGCTGTGTGTTGTGCTTGTTAGCGTATCCTCTACCATCAGATTTAAATTACCTCACGTGATAATCTCCTGCTTGTCGGACCGTTATGGCATCATGCTCCTTCACGTCTAGTAGAGATTTCAATTGCCGATTAAAATTAACTGATTAATGAAGGGAACAGGGGGAGACTACAGACCAATAACAGTCGGTTCGAGTAAAATTGGATATACTCTTGAAAACACATAAAAATGAAAGAAAGCCTCGTTACACAAAAAGGTGGGAACTTGCCAGTCTACAAATTTTGACTACATAGTCAATCCGCAGGCTTGCTATAGGCCAAGCGAAAAGTACATGGAAACACACAAAACGCAAGATAAATAATGATAACTAGTCCTGTATACAGTTGTCCAAGTTCCAATAAAACTTCTTTCATCATCGTTGTGATTGCATTTATTTATTTTCTCTTCTACACATTTGACAAACAAAAGAAACAATAGTTTTTTATTTATTATCGATCCTTATCTGAGCTGGCAAAACTATATGATACAATCCTTTAGGAGCCAATACTTTTATGAAACTATACCATTTTTTAGAATAATATCTTGGTCTATGTATTTTTATAAGATGTTGCTCAGGATGATAATCATAATATTGCACAGTTGGGTAAAGACTACACACAGATTTTTTTATAGCCATACAGACTCCCACAATTGTTAGATAATAGAAAGGATCGATATTAGCTACTGATAGAAATTATTTTCTTAATTCTTTAGAGCCTCTTCTCAATACATCTACATCAAAATTTCAGCATTCATTAATTTCTTTCTTCATATTGAACACATAATGTTCTTTTACGTTTTGAATATGATATTTGAGAAACATTTCTCTTTCTTTTGGTTTCATAGTGTCAACACAATAATATTGGAGATCTGAAATAGGTCCTGTGTAATTTTAATTTTCTTGTTTATAGAATAAATGTGGGAAACAACCTTTTCTTATCTCCTTCAAATAAAATGTTTTTGGGAAGCTAGTAAGAGGACCTTGTACAAAATTAATGCTATCTACAGTTTTAAACCTAATTATTTTATGTCCAATAACATCAATCTAGCCCATGTGTAGATAGTATATGGCTTTATGGTATTTTCAAGACAGTACTTCAAAATGAATTGTGAATCATAAACTTTGGCGTAATGAGCTATGAATGTATGATTCCTATTTTCTTCAGATATCATCCACCTAATGAATTCATCATTTGTTTTAAATTTATTAACAGTATCACCATTAAAATTATTAGCTATTATGAGGTTTGAAATGTGTATAACAGTTTCCTGTTGAAATGCATATTCAAACCAGATGTACATCTCAGTATAGGTACAAGGAATTATCACTAGTATTCTTTTTTTACAACGTTAAAACTGTTTTCCTGTACCTATTTTGTAGTATTCCCAGCATTAGAAAGCATAATAAGTCTGATATTCTCCACCTTCACTACAATTTTGGCAACCTTTGACTAAGTATTCTTGACTAAAATATCCTTCACCAAATGTTTGTGTTCTGTATTGTAACACTTACGATTTTTAATTTTTACTATTTCTTGACATTTTATTCATATTTCAAAGCCACATTTATGTACTTCAGATCTCAAACAAATTCGTTTACATTCCAGATATTTATAAACTGTATCACAAACTTCTTGGTGATTGTTAAAGCATTCTTCACTTTAACAATACCAATACCTATTCCATTTTCACAATAAATCTTACTTTCCTTAGTATTGTGTTCTTCTTTTTTGCATAATGTACAGACTTTCCTCTCTGGGTCACAGTTATGCTTATTCTTGGTGTTATATGGCTTGTTACGTTTATTACAGAAAGATACTAGTGCTAAATAGCTTTCATAATATTAATTACGTCAAAATGGCAGTGATTTTTATACAGATATATCTGTACTGCTTTCTCGCGAACTTGACAGATAACTGAATCGAAATTTTCAAGATATACAACATTTATTTTGATATTTAGTGGTTGTTCAATATTTTTAATATTGTGTAGAATAAAACTTTCTTTGTTGTATGCTCCTAATTGGTTACATAATATGTTGGTTAATTGTTTTCATAATTTGTATTTATCCACTGCTTTAATCTTCTTAATTTCATTCTCAGTTAGTTCTCTTCCTAAGACATTACATGTGTAATATGTTATTGCTACAATTATAGCTCTAGGACAACACAGATTATCATCAGTATTAATTATTCTGATGCATATTTTAATCTTTCTGTCATCAGCAAGATTTATCGTTTTTTTTGCCCTCACTTCAGTGGAAATCGGTAGCATATGAATATTAAATGTAGTTTTTGTTATTGCAGTAGACTCATCAGATAATAATATATGTCTAATTTTATTGCACAAAACGTGAACAGATTCTTGAGTATAATCTGTTACTTTACCTTCTGTAGTGATCAGTAAAACATTTTTGGATTTGTGGCTATTATGTTCAACTTATCCCCTTTACTGAAGTTCCTTTTAGTTACTTGTACCATAGAATTAAGAGCGTTTGTTGCATAATCTGTTTTTCCATTCACGGTATCGTATCAATTTTTCTAACAGCCTCATAAAAAACAATTTTATGGTCGACAGACCATGTCTAAAAATTTTCATTAAATTTAGATATTTTTCTTTAATCTCAAATAATTCATTTTTTTGGTGCTTTGTCTTCTTTTTCCTGTTCAAATAGTTTCCTGCTGAATGGATATTTTTGATCTAGTCTCCCTTTTTTTCTTGTCTTTGTGCTGAAGTTTGTTCAGAAACATCAGTGTCAAATCCGTAAATGCAATTTATATTAGGTACGCAGTTTGTCTCGATTTAATCTTTTGGAATAGTTCTCAACAAAATTGAAACTCTTGTAACACAGTTGTATTTACTATTCCTGAATTCTTTAATTTACTATAACCTCTAATAACAAATTTTTAGCTAATGCTTTATGTAAAACTAGTTTCATGGGATTGAGTGATATTTATATATTAATTAATTTAATTACTTCTCACAGTATAGACAGGGTGGTCCACTGATCGTGACTGGGCCAAATATCTCACGAAATAAGCGTCAAACGAAAAAACTACAAAGAACGAAACTTGTCTATTTTGAAAGGGGAAACCAGATGGCGCTATGGTTGGCCCTCTAGATCGCCCTGCCATAGGTCAAAAGGATATCAACTTCTTTTTTAAACAATAAGAACTCCCATTTTTTACTGCATATTTGTGTAGTACGTAAAGAAATATGGATGTTTTAGTTGGACCACTTTTTTAGCTTTGTGATAGATGGCGCTGTAATAGTCACAAACATATGGCTCACAATTTTAGACGAACAGTTGGTAACAGGTAGGTTTTTTAAATTAAAATACAGAACGTAGGTACGTTTGAACATTTTATTTCGGTTTTTCCAATGTGATACATGTACCTTTGTGAACTTATCAATTCTGAGAACGTATGCTGTTACAGCATGATTACCTGTAAATACCACATTAATGCAATAAATGCTCAAAATGATGTCTGTCAACCCCAATGAATTTGGCAATACGTTGTAACGACATTCCTCTCAACAGCGAGTAGTTCGCCTTCCATCATGTTCACACATGCATTGACAATGCGCTGACTGACGTTGTCAGGCGTTGTCGGTGGATCACGAAAGAAATTCGTGGACGTCAGATCCGGTGAACGTGCGGGCCATGGTGTGGTGCTTCGACGGCCAATCCACCTGTCATGAAGTATGCTATTCAATATCGCTTCAACAGCACACGAACTATGTGCCGGACATCCATCATGTTGGAAGTACGAGTACATCGCCATTCTGTCATGCAGTGTATCATCTTGTGGTAACATCGGTAGAACATTACGTAGGAAATCAGCAAACATTGCACCATTTAGAGTGCCATCGATAAAATGGGGGCCAATAATTATTCCTCCCATAATGCTACACCATACATTAAGCCGCCAAGGTCGCTGATGTTCCATTTGTCGCAGCCATCTGGATTTTCCGTTGCCCAACAGTGCATATTATGCCGGTTTACGTTACCACTGTTGATGAATGACCCTTAGTCGCTAAATAGAACGCGTGCAAAAAATCTGTCATTGTCCCGTAATTTCTCTTGTGCCCAGTGGCAGAATTGTACTCGACGTTCAAAGTCGTCGCCAAGCGATTCCTGGTGCATAGAAATATGGTACAGGTGCAATCGATGTTGCTGTAGGATTCTCAACACCGACGTTTTTGAGATTCCCGATTATCGCGCAATTTGTCTGCTACTGATGTGCGTATTAATCATCATTTGCTGCAGGTCGTGGTTGACGTTTCACATGTGGCTGAACACTTCCTGTTTCCTTAAATAACGTGAATATCTGGCGAACGGTCCGGACACTTGCATGATGTCCAGGATACTGAGTAGCATACATAGCACACATCCGTTGGGCATTTTGATCACAATAGCCATACATCAACACGATATCGACCTTTTCCGCAATTGGTAAATGGTCCATTTTAACACGGGTAATGTATCACGAAGCAAATACCGTCCGCCCTGGGGAAATGTTACGTGATACCACGTACTTATATGCTTGTGACTATTACAGCGCCATCTATCACAAAGCGAAAAAAGTGGTCCAACTAAAACATTCATATTTCTTTACGTACTACACGAACTTGTAATAAAACATGGGGGTTCCTATTTAAAAAAAAAACCGCAGTTAATATCCGTTTGACTTATGGCAGCGCCATCTAGCGGGCCATCAATAGCACCATCTGGTTTCCCCCTTCAAACTAGACGAGTTTCGTTCTTTGCAGTTTTTTCGTTTGATGCTTATTTCGTGAGATATTTGGCCTGGTCACTATCAATGGACCACCCTGTATATACACTCCTGGAAATTGAAATAAGAACACCGTGAATTCATTGTCCCAGGAAGGGGAAACTTTATTGACACATTCCTGGGGTCAGATACATCACATGATCACACTGACAGAACCACAGGCACATAGACACAGGCAACAGAGCATGCACAATGTCGGCACTAGTACAGTGTATATCCACCTTTCGCAGCAATGCAGGCTGCTATTCTCCCATGGAGACGATCGTAGAGATGCTGGATGTAGTCCTGTGGAACAACTTGCCATGCCATTTCCACCTGGCGCCTCAGTTGGACCAGCGTTCGTGCTGGAGGTGCAGACCGCGTGAGACGCCGCTTCATCCAGTCCCAAACATGCTCAATGGGGGACAGATATGGAGATCTTGCTGGCCAGGGTAGTTGACTTACACCTTCTAGAGCACGTTGGGTGGCACGGATACATGCGGACGTGCATTGTCCTGTTGGAACAGCAAGTTCCCTTGCCGGTCTAGGAATGGTAGAACGATGGGTTCGATGACGGTTTGGATGTACCGTGCACTATTCAGTGTCCCCTCGACGATCACCAGTGGTGTACGGCCAGTGTAGGAGATCGCTCCCCACACCATGATGTCGGGTGTTGGCCCTGTGTGCCTCGGTCGTATGCAGTCCTGATTGTGGCGCTCACCTGCACGGCGCCAAACACGCATACGACCATCATTGGCACCAAGGCAGAAGCGACTCTCATCGCTGAAGACGACACGTCTCCATTCATCCCTCCATTCACGCCTGTCGCGACACCACTGGAGGCGGGCTGCACGATGTTGGGGCGTGAGCGGAAGACGGCCTAACGGTGTGCAGGACCGTAGCCCAGCTTCATGGAGACGGTTGCGAATGGTCCTCGCCGATACCCCAGGAGCAACAGTGTCCCTAATTTGCTGGGAAGTGGCGGTGCGGTCCCCTACGGCACTGCGTAGGATCCTACGGTCTTGGCGTGCATCCGTGCGTCGCTGCGGTCCGGTCCCAGGTCGACGGGCACGTGCACCTTCCGCCGACCACTGGCGACAACATCGATGTACTGTGGAGACCTCACGCCCCACGTGTTGAGCAATTCGGCGGTACGTCCACCCGGCCTCCCGCATGCCCACTATACGCTCTCGCTCAAAGTCCGTCAACTGCACATACGGTTCACGTCCACGCTGTCGCGGCATGCTACCAGTGTTAAAGACTGCGATGGAGCTCCGCATGCCACGGCAAACTGGCTGACACTGACGGCGGCGGTGCACAAATGCTGCGCAGCTAGCGCCATTCGACGGCCAACAGCGCGGTTCCTGGTGTATCCGCTGTGCCGTGCGTGTGATCATTGCTTGTACAGCCCTCTCGCAGTGACCGGAGCAAGTATGGTGGGTCTGACACACCGGTGTCAATGTGTTCTTTTTTCCATTTCCAGGAGTGTATACTGTGAAGTAATTAAATTAATTAAACTATCTTAATCTGTTGTATCCCCTTAACTTATTTCTCCTCCACACATTACAAAGTTGAGTGACTGTAAACTTTCTCAAACTCTCCTACATTTTAGTCTGTTTTATTAAACAAAAATTTTTGTCGCATTTGTGTAATACTAGATTTTCTTAAAAAGTACAGTTTATAGTATACAAAGATAACTATGTTGTTTTAAATTTAGCCAATATTTATTTTTACATTAATTATATTTATCCTCTTTCTTTGTTTACTATGCATATAGGCAGACCTTGCATCTACTAATCCTTAGATATTGAACTTAAGTACAACTATTAAAATCTCAAATTTCTTGACGATCAATACATTTTTACAGCATATTACATGTTCTTACATTTTCCACTGATAATAATATTTTAGAGTGTCATCACTCGAAATTGGGTTTTAAGTTTTTCTATAATTATTAGATGTAGTATATTATCCACATTCACAAAGCTCTTTATACATCAATTTCTTTGATACTTTCTAATTCATTCTTCACACATATGTAAATGCTTATCCTTTGTATATTTGTGTGAGTGAAAGTTATCAGTCGACTTCTCTATTTCACAGAGGTTACACTTTTTGGTTGGTTTTTATGGCTTTGATTTTAATAATTACCCTTTCATTGTTCATTTGCTAGATTAAGCCTTCTCTTTTAATAGCTTCCATTTATGTAGATTAATTACTTATTTGATTTAAGTAAAACTTAAAATTTCTACACTAGATTCAGGTAATTTAAAGTCATTTGATTTTGTTAGGAATATACTACTATCATTTACTGACTTCCCTTCATTATAACAGATCTCAGTAATATCATTATGACTATACTTATAATTATAATGAATATTGGTGATAATGCATACATCAACAACACAAAAATTTTATCGATAGATGAATCAATGAATTAACAACAATCCATTTATACAGAATAAATTTTATTAATGAAATTTTAAATTTAATAAACTGAGCCTATGCCAATCACATCTCATTTTGTTTGCAGTTTGATGAATATATCGGAATTTATTCAGAAGAACAATAGGGTTCTTTATAACAATAAGGAAGTGGTTTTGGTAACTAATAAAGAGAATAATCCCTGGTTTATAGCAAAAAACTGTTGCAGAGATAATAGAATGTAAGATACAAAACAAAGAATTAACAAAAATCTATGTTTATGACTGTATATTATTAGAAAATTTGCGAATCAAAGGTGGAGTCTCTGAGACTCTACCTTCAAATACACAGAACATTTGTCAATTAACCTGGTTTATATTCTTTAATTTTAAAATGAAGAAAGAAAGAAGCTAAATTATTTAAAAATGAGTAACTATTGAAATTTTACCATCAATTCATAAACATGGAGAATATATAATTATCGAAAGACAAACTCACTTTAAAAATTTAAATAAAATTAAAGGTTGAGGAATCGAAATTATGGATAAACATCTAGAACATTTAACTTAGTTAGTTGATAATGCTTTAGAAAGAGTAGAAGAGAGAAATGGGAAACAGATTATTACCTCATGTTGTTCTTCAAACAACAGATTGTTATTTAAGGCCAACTTTTGTTCTTTTTAGTTTATTTGCCTATGAATGTAATTATTATGTCATTAGATCAGAGAAGAAGTCTACAAAAGCAGTTAAACAGTATTAGAGGCATACATCCAGATTCTGAAGAAATGTTAAGAATTGATTATGGTCCGAACTCAATGAACTTATAGAAGCAAATGAGAGAAAAATTTACTCATTGTTTGCTATCGTAATTATTTCAATATTTTGAATGATTTCACACAGGAAGAACTGATTAATGATAACATTATTCTTCATCAGATTGCGTTAATGTCAACATTACTACACATGGGACAGGAAGAATGTTCTGTTAACCATTTATCAACACTTCATGAAATAAATGAGATATCGCAACTGACGCCACGGTAGAGAAGGGGCATCATGTACGCATTGTACGGTACTGGCAATCACAAGCGCAAGACGGCATTGACCAGTACCATGGATACTCAGAGTTGCCGGAAAAAGCGGACAATCGGTGTCACCTCATTGAAATAACTGTGCACGGAATTAAGACCACAGCATGTCTAGATTCTGGGTCGGAGGTGACAGCACTTTCGATGTCTTTTTACGAAAAACTGGTAGAAAGTGGTAGTAAATTAGCTGAGATACCAGTAAAAGAAATCTCACTAATTCCCGCTTTTGGAGCGAAAAGAAAGAAGGTAGAGAAACAGGTCTTGGTGTCATTAAGCGACGGAAGAATTAGCTTCCAGGTGAATGCAGTTGCCATCTGTGGATTTGTCGCTCTATTTTATAATCGGGAATAACATACTCTCGAGTAGAGCGGTGGTCATGGATTGGACCACTAAAACCGTGGTCAGTTTGTTCGAAGATCCGATCGCATGGGGTGCAGTGGGCACAAGCGGCACAGTTAATTTAGTAAAATGTAGGGAGAACGAGGAAATTTTCACAGATGGGCCACGGGAGCTAAAAGGTGATTTACTAAAGGGTGCAGGGGTTCTAGATGGCGGTACGGAAGGTAATGTGGCTACTGTTTGATGGTGCTCCCACTCACCATCAAAACGGAACATTCCTACTTGCCTGGTGTGTTTTCACTTGCGCTATCAGTAACTGAAACTATGAGAGACTTTTAACTCCACCTTCAACTGGATGTAGCTCGCTTGAGCACATTTACAGCCATGCTTCTTATTGTCTCAGGTATCGCGTCCAACAGTTTGCTCCATTTAGGAAAAGTACCGTCTATCTTTCTATCTCCTTCATAACGTCCATTATTATCATTATTATTATTATTTTGAGTCATCAATCTTCTAAGTGTGGCTCACCTCGAAGCTGTCCGTCAACCTCTTAATTTCAAAGTAGCACTTATACCCTAGATCCTCGATTATTTCCCGTATCTGTTCCAATCTCTGTCCTCCCCTACAGTTCCTTCTAATACCATAGAGATTTCCTGATGCCTTAATACGTGTCCGATCACCTGCCCCTTCTTATCAGTGTTATTGATATGTTCTTTTTCAGGCCGATTCTGCGGAGAACCTCATTCGTTATATTATAAGTGCGGCTGATTTTAAACATTCTTCCGTAGCACCACATCTCACACACTGCGTTTGTCTTCTATTCCGGTTTTGCCACTGTCCATGATTCAGTGCCATACAGTGCTGTGTTCCAAACGTACATTCATAGAAATTTCTTCCTCAGGGTATCTTGATTTTTCTTCAGTCTTGCTTCCACTGTCAAGTGGAAAGTCAGAACTGCCTCTCTGGTGCCTTACGTTTCCTGGAGCCAAACTGATTGTCTTCTAAAAGATCCTCAGTTTTGTTTTCCATTGTTATGGATATTAATCTTGTCAGCAGCTTGGATTTATGAGATGTTAGACTGACAGTGTTAAATCCAGCCAAGTCGTCCAATATGCTTTCTCGGGTCGCTAAACAACATCCAGACAAATTGTATTGTTTTATTACACAATGAAAAAGTACTTAACTTACAGAGATGTGTCCCAAGCAAAGGGTGACATACAAAACAAGAATCTCTTCAGTACAGCAATTCCCAAGTTCGTGTTACACAGATTGTACAAAGTAACCAGTGTCGATGCTGCTATAGAACTTGCTAATCTTGAAGCTACTCTTCAACTGGGCCGCGACCAGTCGGGCGCGGCGCTTATGTCCTCTTCGCTTAGGGGCCACTAATGTCGCGTTGTCGTCCTGAAGGGAGGTCCCGTCAGTGTGAGATTGGCTGACTTCTTCTCACAGCCTTCTCTGCTATGTGTTTCCCGACTGGCGCGCCGGCGCTTGATTTTGGGCCATAACAGAAGGTGCGGTAGTTTTCGCACCTATCTGCTCTGTGCTGTCTAGTTCCACTACTTTTTAATGAAAATCTTTCATTAGGACAACGTACCTACCAATAAAGGCTTTGGCACTGACAATACTGGTGGATGTGAAGTACACATTGCTGGAACATTCGTCGCTTTTCAAAGATTTCGCTCCCGCAGACGTCGAGCTGTTTACACACCTAAATAAATTTTTGTTTGGAAAAAACTTACAGCTGTGGTAACCCTCTAGAAAAGCAGTTCAGGGTTGCAATCTGCTCACTGGAAAAAGTCGAACAAAAGGACGTCGACCTGAATGTGGTCTACGCCAGAAAATAAGTTCAATTTTTGCCTGACAAAACAGATTGTCATATCCGGGCTGAGAAATGCTTTGCTTGCCCTCGCGAACCGGCTCCGGCCGGCAAGTGGTCCACTGTCGCAGCGTTGCTGGTGGGGAGGCGCGCCAGTACACACCACAACCTGTTCCTCCTTCAGCGCTCCTGCGGTAATGGATCGCGAAACGTATCGAGCACAGCTCGGCTGCGACAAACAGCTGGCTAATAATTACGCTTTAATGGCGACTGGGCCATTAGGTTTTACAGCGACGGCGGTCGCGCGTCCTCAGTCGCTAAAAGCGGGCCCACATTAACGCCGCGCGCCGCACCGTGCTCCATGATCGATCGGCCAGAAGACCGCAGGCTGCATACGGGACTAAGAGGGACGCGGCTTCGAGCACCGCTCGCACGCCCTGCCCTGTCGCAGCCGGTTCACACCTTCTGCCCCTCTTCCACTTAAGGGGATCGTATTGAATGATGGAACTTGTAGCGTGTCCATTGTAACGCGGTCGACGGGTTTTTCTACGTAAACATCTTTCCTGTTTAGGAATACTGACCATAGGCTAATCAGACACATGACGTCGTGTACAGCAAAAAATTTCAAGCACATGACTGCACCTTCATGTGTGCATTTTTGAACTGAAATAATTCGAAATCATATAATACTGGGTGGTCGGCCGCTGTGGCCGGGCGGTTCTAGGCGCTTCAGTCCGGAACCGCGGTGCTGCTCCGGTCGCAGGTTCGAATCCTGCCTCGGGCATGGATGTGTGTGATGTCCTTAGGTTAGTTAGGTCTAAATAGTTCCAAGTTCTAGGGGACTGATGACCTCAGATGCTAAGCCCCGTAGTGCTCAGAGGCATTTGAACCAAAGCATATCACACACACATTGCGGCTGAAATATTTTATCACCTTTGCAAACTCATTATGGATATGTGGAATCTCTCACTGAGGAAAACAATGTAAACGTCTTGGACAGTTTTATTGTTAAAAGATTTGCCTCTGAAACGGGAAGTACATTCAATCAGTTACATCTCCACATACACAGGGTCGCGCTCGACTGAAACGCCAAACGATCTCGAAAACAGTTCGAAAACAGATGTAAGAGCGGCAGCGTCCTCAACAAGTTTAGAAAACTATCCTTACAATTATTTCAAGGACGTAACGAATTCTTCAAGCCTCGCATTTTCCTTAACGCCTGTGAGCACCGGGACGCAGTCCCAGACTGCTTTTTTTTTTTTTTTTTTTCTTCAGAAATTGCGCCTTGCAGCGTGATTTTCTTTTAAACGCATCAACATCAAACCAGAAATAAGTTGTTTCTCACCTTGCAGTGTATTACTATGGGCGGTGTGCAGCCAAGTTCGGTTAAAATGCGAGGTCTGCAGTCCATTCCGGATGTTCTAATTTTCGTTCCTGCGCTCTTTTTCCTTCATAAATTCAACCATAGGGGGTTTTAAACCTTAGAATCGTCTGAGGCATGCCCCATGACTTAGCAACCTACTTCGCAGTAATCTGTAAAGTCTCCAAACTCTTCGTTCAGTTTCATCGAAAACTGTTACAAAGATAGTGGAACAATGCGTGCGAATTCAGAAATTCAATTTCTTCACGTGCTCCATAACTGCAAATTTAGCAGAAAATGCTTCTTGAAGTCAGAACAATGGCCTCTACCTGTTGAGCGTTCTAATTTTTCGCTGTTTCGTTGTCAAAAAGTCTTTAATTCTTTCCGCATGGTGCTGTAATACTGTTTCATAGCAGATGTTCAGTATGCGTCGATTATGCAAATGCATAGCACATATTGAGAATTTCCCTCTCTTCTGTCATTCACATTCATTTTTAAAGGTTTACGACCATAGATTGCTAGACTGCCTTTCTTTGTGGAACCAGCAGCTGGACCTGTGAACGTCCGTGATACCACGAACATTCAGCGGACGGTAAACAGCGCGTTTGGCACGCCGTGGCCGGCCCTAGGATAGGGGAAAGTTCGAAGTTTTGACACAGCTGCACTTTTGTTTGTTAGTGGCGACATGGCGACTACGCCACAAGAGAAATCATTTTGTGTGCTGGAATTTGCGCGAAGTCAATCCATTGTCCAAGTGCAGCGTGCATTGAGCCGTCGATTCAGCAAGAAGCAGCCTCTGCACAAGCGGATTTATGACTGGCATTCAAAATTTTTGGAATCTAGTTGTATATCCAAAGGGAAAAGCACTGGTCAGCCACGCACTTCTGATGAAAATGTCGAGCGTATCCGAGATTCGTTCACATGGAGCCCTCGGAAGTCCGTCCATACCATGGACAAGCCAGGAAAATTAACTGTCTCAGACAACGTTGTGGCGTCTTCTGAAAGGATGCCTGTATATGAAGCCTTACAATTTGCAGTTACTGTAGCAATTGCTTTCCGGTAGGAAGCATTTAAGTTCTCCAGCATATGACAGAGGACACTTTTTCCAACGACTCATCTTTTCGAAGGAATCGATGTTTCATCTGTCGGTTAAAGTAAACTACCGTAATGTAACAGTTTCGGGGTAACAAAATCCTGGCGTCGTCGTAAAACGTGAAAGAGATTCACCCAATCTGAATGTGATTTTTGTGCCGTTTCAGTTCACAAAGTTTATGGACCTTCCTTTTTTTCGGAGGAAACTGTGACAGGTATGAGGAATGTCATACCTGAACATGCTGCAAAATTGTGAGACCTGAGTTTCTCCTGGCGTATACAATTTTCAAATAACTTCCGGGAATGCAGCAAGGTAACACTTTCAGCGACCGCCGATATTTCGGCGGGAGAACACCCCGCCATTTTCAAGGCAAACTGCAACGGACAGGCGGCGTACATGCAAATTTAATACCTCGGTTCTCGGACCGAAGCAGGAAAGATAACACACACACACACTGAACACTAGTGCCACCAAAGATGACCAAAGTCAGAGCTATCGATAGTGAGACTATTAATTCGCAGGTGAGGCAGCATTGACTCTGTTCCTCTGTTTTTTGACAAGGGAGAGAGCCGGATTCCAAACAGAGTTTAAACAGAAACCTCCATCCCTGTTAACGAGGTTGCTCGCTAATTTAATCTCAACTGACTCCCTAATCACACTGTCCCAATAGCTGGACGTGCAAGCCAATATCTCGGTGTTATTATATAACATGGGGTGACCAGTATCCAAGCAATGTTCGTCAATAGCAGATCTATTTGGCTGCTGTAATCGTGTGTGCCGTTTATGCTCAGTACATCTGTCCTCCACCGTCCTGATAGTTTGACCAATATATGCCATGCCGCAGCAACAAGGGACACGATATACACCCGCCTTACGCAGTCCAAGATCATCCTTAACGGAACTCAAAAGTGCTCTAATTTTAGATGGAGGTCGGAAAACACAATTCACATCATATTTACGTAAAATACGACCGATCTTATTGGACGTGTTTCCTACGTAAGGCAAGAAGGCAGTAGACTTAGATGTTGACTCAGAATTATCATCAATCACGTGATGTACAGTTGGTCGATAGTGCAACGCACGTTCAATCTGTTTATCACTGTAACCATTTTGACGAAATGTAACTTCAAGATGGGACAGCTCAGCTGGCAAAGTCTCAGCGTCAGAAACGACATGTGCCCTGTGTACCAAGTTACGAAGTACCCCTTCACGCTGAGCCGAATGGTGACAACTATTAGCTTGTAAGTACAAGTCGGTGTGAGTACGTTTCCTGTAGACTGCATGTCCCAATGATCCATCATCCTTCCTCCTAACCAACACGTCGAGAAAGGGAAGGCAACCATCCTCTTCCACCTCCATCGTAAAACGAATGTTCGGGTGGATCGAGTTCAGATGTTCTAGAAAGACATTCAGATTCTCCATACCGTGAGGCCAAACAACGAAGGTATCGTCAACGTATCTAAAGAAACAGGCGGGTTTTAAAGGCGCTGACTCCAATGCACGTTCCTCGAAGTCTTCCATAAACAAATTTGCGATCACAGGAGACAACGGACTACCCATCGCAACTCCATCTGTCTGCTCGTAATACTGGTCATTAAATAAAAAGTAAGTGGATGTCAACACATGCCTAAAGAGATTAGTTAAATCAGCACCAAACCTGGCTTCAATTAACCGCAACGAATCAGACAGAGGAACACGAGTGAAGAGAGAGACCACATCGAAACTCACTAAAATATCAGAGTCATTCAGCCTCAGTCCCTCCAAACGACGTAAAAAATCAGCTGAGTTCCTGATATGATGTTCACACCGTCCTACTTGTGGACTCAACAGAGAAGCAAGATGCTTGGATACACGATATGTCGGGGCGCCGATGTTACTCACTATAGGACGGGAAGGAACCCCTTCCTTATGAACCTTTGGAAGGTCATATAACCTAGGGGGAACCGCACTATAGGTGTTAAGCCTCTTGATTGTGTCCTGCGACAAACCACTTTTCTTCAGGAGGCTGTTAGTCTTTCTCTCAACACTTTTGTGGGGTCAGCATCGATTCTGCGATACGTTGAATCAGATAGTAAACGTTGCATCTTTTGTACATAATCATGTTTATTTAAAACAACGGTGGCATTGCCCTTGTCAGCAGGTAAAATAACAATACTGGGATCAACTTTGAGAGAGCGTAAAGCAGCCCTCTCTGCTGCTGTTACATTACTCTTGGGGGGACGAGCCCTAGTCAAAACACGGCATGCCTCCCTCCTAACTTCCTCTGCAGCGTCAGGAGGTAGTTTGCAAACTGCCTGTTCAATTGAACTAATAAAATCAACTACCGGCAAATTCTTCGGAGTGGGTGCAAAATTTAAACCCTTCCCTAGCACGGATAAGGTTGCGTCGTCAAAAGATTTCTCTGTGAGATTTATCACAGAACGTCGAGATATAACATCCGACTCCGACCTCTACGGGGAGGAAATGTATCGGTGTTTACGTAAGTTGGATAAACTTCGTAGCTGTCGAGTTAGACTGCAATGTGCTTTGTCGTTTTTATTGAGGTGTCGTGATGAAAATCATGTCCCAACATTTGCTAAGGTTGTGCACCATATTAATTCTCCTGCCGCCAATCGAATTAAGCAACGTGCTGGCTTGGCTCTTGTTCGCGAAAGGATTCGTTTTACTCGTCGACGTTTGGATTCTGTTTCCAAAGAATTGTATCGTTTTCATTTAATGGTTGCATCTGAAGTGTCTGATTTCACTTGGGATTGGTTGGACGGTGCCTCATGGACCCAAGCTGACTGGGAGTACAACTCCGTTACTGCCCGGCATTTGGCAAAGTTTGAACGTTTTCATCGCGCGGAGTCGGATGTTATATCTCGACGTTCTGTGATAAATCTCACAGAGAAATCTTTTGACGACGCAACCTTATCCGTGCTAGGGAAGTTTTTAAATTTTGCACCCACTCCGAAGAATTTGCCGGTAGTTGATTTTATTAGTTCAATTGAACAGGCAGTTTGCAAACTACCTCCTGACGCTGCAGAGGAAGTTAGGAGGGAGGCATGCCGTGTTTTGACTAGGGCTCGTCCACCCAAGAGTTATATAACAGCAGCAGAGAGGGCTGCTTTACGCTCTCTCAAAGTTGATCCCAGTATTGTTATTTTACCTGCTGACAAGGGCAATGCCACCGTTGTTTTAAATAAACATAATTTTGTACAAAAGATGCAACGTTTACTATCTGATTCAACGTATCGCAGAATCGATGCTGACCCCACGAAAAGTGTTGAGAGAAAGACCAACAGCCTCCTGAAGAAAAGTGGTTTGTCGCAGGACACAATCAAGAGGCTTAACACCTATAGTGCGGTTCCCCCTAGGTTATATGGCCTTCCAAAGGTTCATAAGGAAGGGGTTCCTTCCCGTCCTATAGTGAGTAACATCGGCGCCCCGACATATCGTGTATCCAAGCATCTTGCTTCTCTGTTGAGTCCACAAGTAGGACGGTGTGAACATCATATCAGGAACTCAGCTGATTTTTTACGTCGTTTGGAGGGACTGAGGCTGAATGACTCTGATATTTTAGTGAGTTTCGATGTGGTCTCTCTCTTCACTCGTGTTCCTCTGTCTGATTCGTTGCGGTTAATTGAAGCCAGGTTTGGTGCTGATTTAACTAATCTCTTTAGGCATGTGTTGACATCCACTTACTTTTTATTTAATGACCAGTATTACGAGCAGACAGATGCAGTTGCGATGGGTAGTCCGTTGCCTCCTGTGATCGCAAATTTGTTTATGGAAGACTTCGAGGAACGTGCATTGGAGTCAGCGCCTTTAAAACCCGCCTGTTTCTTTAGATACGTTGACGATACCTTCGTTGTTTGGCCTCACGGTATGGAGAATCTGAATGTCTTTCTAGAACATCTGAACTCGATCCACCCGAACATTCGTTTTACGATGGAGGTGGAAGAGGATGGTTGCCTTCCCTTTCTCGACGTGTTGGTTAGGAGGAAGGATGATGGATCATTGGGACATGCAGTCTACAGGAAACGTACTCACACCGACTTGTACTTACAAGCTAATAGTTGTCACCATTCGGCTCAGCGTGAAGGGGTACTTCGTAACTTGGTACACAGGGCACATGTCGTTTCTGACGCTGAGACTTTGCCAGCTGAGCTGTCCCATCTTGAAGTTACATTTCGTCAAAATGGTTACAGTGATAAACAGATTGAACGTGCGTTGCACTATCGACCAACTGTACATCACGTGATTGATGATAATTCTGAGTCAACATCTAAGTCTACTGCCTTCTTGCCTTACGTAGGAAACACGTCCAATAAGATCGGTCGTATTTTACGTAAATACGATGTGAAATATGTTTTCCGACCTCCATCTGAAATTAGAGCACTTTTGAGTTCCGTTAAGGATGATCTTGGACTGCGTAAGGCGGGTGTATATCGTGTCCCTTGTAGCTGCGGCATGGCATATATTGGTCAAACAACAGGACGATGGAAGACAGATGTACTGATCATAAACGGCACACACGATTACAGCAGCCAAATAGATCTGCTATTGCCGAACATTGCTTGGATACTGGTCACCCCATGTTATATAATAACACCGAGATATTGGCATGCACGTCCAGCTATTGGGACAGTGTGATTAGGGAGGCAGTTGAGATTAAATTAGCGAGCAACCTCGTTAACAGGGATGGAGGTTTCTGTTTAAACTCTGTTTGGAATCCGGCTCTCTCCCTTGTCAAAAAACAGAGGAACAGAGTCAATGCTGCCTCACCTGCGAATTAATAGTCTCACTATCGATAGCTCTGACTTTGGTCATCTTTGGTGGCACTAGTGTTCAGTGTGTGTGTGTGTTATCTTTCCTGCTTCGGTCCGAGAACCGAGGTATTAAATTTGCATGTACGCCGCCTGTCCGTTGCAGTTTGCCTTGAAAATGGCGGGGTGTTCTCCCGCCGAAATATCGGCAGTCGCTGAAAGTGTTACCTGGCTGAATTCCCGGAAGTTATTTGAATGCTGCAAAATTGTTATTTACTCAATTTCACGAAGATTCCACTGATTTCAGTTGTATACATGACGACGCCCTGCCTCACTTTTACCTTAAGGTGCGGCATTGTCTTAACAACACCATCCCATAACGCTGGGTTTTTAGAGGTGGACAACAAGATCTTGTTCATTGCTTTTTGTTCGCATGTTACTAGACCTCACAAACTGACGTTTTTTCTGTGGGGATACTTAAAAGATAGCGTCTTTTTGCCCATCTGCGGCAGCTAACCTTCAATAGCCGAGAAATAGAATTACTGAAGCTGTCGAATCAATAAACAGGGACTTGCTGATACGTGTGTGGAATGAAGCAGACTACCATTCTGATTTTACTCGAGCAAAGCATGGTGCTCATGATGAGCATACAGTATAGTATCTCTGTGAAAATAAGACTTTGAGCCTCACTCTGTCCAGTGACATGCGTATTGTGTTTCTATCTTTCATAGTTTGTCTGTAATAATAACTGAAATCTGTTTGTTGTAATTGGATAACCCCGTATAATCAAGATTGATGAAGGCACTGCGTTTTCGTAACAAATAATTTGGCATACCCACAGAAAAGCACCCACACTCACACTAATGCACGCTACATTATTATTAAAGTGCACAAAAAGACATTGCAAATGTTGAAATTATATAACTGTAGAAATTACTGAGTAACTAGTACAATACAGTGAAACAATTGTGATTATTTTTCAATATGTAATGCTATTCATGAATACTATTTCATGAAGCGAAATTATGGCACTTTCAAAAGAATTTTACTCCCATGTAGCATTAATGAACTACAGTGAAGTTAATTGTAATTATCATTTTCTATTAATGGAACAGCTAACTATTTGTAAGTTTTCATACATTATCGCGGATATAATTTTATCATGATCAATAAAAAAGTCATTAAAAACAGGAATAACTCAAACGGTTTGTTTTAAAAATTCAGGAAATGTCGAGAGTTGCACTTTGCAAATTTTATATGACTAGCTTTTGTTGCTGGACGTACACATTATCGAAATAATATCTTAATTTCCCTCTCCCTATGAACCATGGACCTTGCCGTTGGTGTGGAGGCTTGCTTGCCTCAGCGATACAGATGACCATACCGTAGGTGCAACCTCAACGGAGGGGTATCTTTTGAGAGGCCAGGCAAACGTGTGGTTCCTGAAGAGGGGCAGCAGCCTTTTCAGTAGTTGCAGGGGCAACAGTCTGGATGATTGACTGATCCGGCCTTGTAACACTAACCAAAATGGCCTTGCTGTGCTGGTACTGCGAACGGCTGAAAGCAAGGGGAAACTACAGCTGTAATTTTTCCCGAGGGCATGCAGCTTTACTGTATGATTAAATGATGATGGCGTCCTCTTGGGTAAAATATTCCGGAGGTAAAATAGTCCCCCATTCGGATATTGTGGGAATTAGTGAAGTTTGGTGGCAGGAGGAACAAGACTTTTGGTCAGATGAATACAGGGTTATAAATACAAAATCAAATAGGGGTAACTCAGGAGTAGGTTTAATAATGAATAAAAAAATAGGAGTGCGGATAAGCTACTACAAACAGCACATTGAACACATTATTGAGGCCAAGATAGACACGAAGCCCACGCCTACAACGGTAGTACAAGTTTAGATGTCGACTAGCTCTGCAGATGACGAAGAGATTGAAGAAATGTATGATGAGATAAAAGAAATTATTCAGATAGTGAAGGGAGACGAAAATTTAATAGTCATGGGTGACTGGAATTCGAGTGTAGAAAAAGGGAGAGAAGGAAACGTAGTTGGTGAATATGGATTGCGGCTAAGAAATGAAAGAGGAAGCCGCCTGGTAGAATTTTGCACAGAGCATAGCTTAATCGTAGCTAACACTTGGTTCAAGAATCATAAAAGAAGGTTTTATACATGGAAGAAGCCTGGAGATACTAACAGGTTTCAGATAGATTAAATAATGGTAAGACAGAGATTTAGGAACCAGGTTTTAAATTGTAAGACATTTCCAGGGGCAGAAATGGACTCTGACCACAATCTATTGGTTATGAAATGTAGATTAAAACTGAAGAAACTGGAAAAAAGTGGGAATTTAATGAGATGGGACCTGGATAAACTGACTAAACCGCCGCTAACCATTGGCACTGGCTGTTACTTCATAACTCATCGACGCATATACCGAATTTGAAAAAGAAGAGAAAGAAAAAAGTACCTATGTGTCAGTGCCTCGGATTTACTCTATCATTATACACTGCGTTGGAGTGTTTGCTTCATTCCGTCTCATTCCTCCTTTATGCTATTCGCAGCGCAATAATGTGATTATGGGCACAAATCAGAGAAATGTAGGGTGATTTCCAGGGCAGGAAAAATAATACTGTCCCAGAAAATATCTGCATGAAGATTGACGCGCGGCTGACCTTCGTTAAAGAACATCACAGAAGAGTTTTCGCTACAGAGCCTGTTTGGCGCCATTTTGAATTTTCGCATTGTCGACTTCGCTACAGGTTTTGCCCATTAATGAGTCTTATGAATATTTTCTGGGCCATTCTTATTTTGCCCAACTTTTAGTAGTACATTTTTATTGCATAATTCAGTGTCATGTAGTGCTTGTAGCAGCTGCTATGAGGTGAGATCTATGTATGCTGAAAAATATGCATAGGAATTGTAGGGGAAACAAAGGTTGGAATACAACTAGCAAACCAATTGATGTTGAAGATGGGTGCACAGTATAGCAACCTGCAACCTCCACAAGTAAATCTCCAATGCGCTAGCGCTTCGTGTCTTTGTTGTCTTGACGATAATCCGTAAATCAACAATGGCCACATGGTCTCGATAGGTATCGTATCCCTGTAAGTGTTAAGATTTTTAATGACATTTTGTTAGTCTGAATTACAACAGGATGGAGATGATTTTTGTTAACTTGTAAGACACGCATGGTCGAGCACTGGTAGAAAATCTTATTCTGCCGTAATAGTGATGGG